>NC_134110.1:89655303-89958333 GCF_040939455.1 Microcebus murinus | reverse complement strand
AGAGTTTCCCTTCCCCGCCCCCCTTTCTCAGAAGAAACCAAAACTATGAATTGTTACCCCCCAAATTCCCAGGTTTTAATGTTATCAACTAATTCAGATTTTTCTAAAAGCAGTATTTGGCTTAAGCAAATTATACCTGTGGACTGTGTGCTGCTAGCCACGCATTTTCAATCTCTGCATAGGGTTTGTTTTTCTAAAATGAAAAGAAATAGTTCAGAATGGCAATATCAAGTCTTCATTGATAATTTTGTCCCTAGCAGTTGCCTGGAAGGGTGAGGACACTGCCGCATTGAGGATTGAGGGGTAAATGGGAGATGAGAGATGTTAGAAAGGGTTCGAGTTACAGTTCTGTGGTGCATTTTTATCTCACCTTCAAAGTCACAAAAACAATTCCCACCTTTGTATTTACAGAATATATTTGTTTAATGTTATGTGTGACTGAGCCTAACATTCTCTCCTCCCACCCCCAATTTTACAGCTGTTTTTTCACTTACAAAGAGAACGATCCTTTCCTGAACACAGAGCTAGGTTTTATGCTGCCGAAATTGCCAGTGCATTGGGTTACTTACACTCCATAAAAATAGTGTACAGGTAAAATTTTTAAATATTACTTGTAAAAATGTCTTTTTAATATTTTATTTCAGTTTATATTCAGTTTTGCTTTTCTTTCCTTTTAATTTGATAGAGACTTGAAACCAGAAAATATTCTTCTGGATTCTGTAGTAAGTGTTCTCTTTTTACTAGTTCTCAATTTTGTTGCTGCTGTTATGGTTAGTGGAAAAAAGTCAGTCTCAAAGGTTCCATACTACATGATTTCATTTACGTAACATTCTCAAAATGACAAAACCATAGAGATGGGTACCAGATTAGTCGTTGTAAGGGGGCAGGGTCCAGGGAGATAGCACAAGTTAAGGGGGTAGCACAAGGGATGGAACAGTCCACGAATCAGTACGTCTGTAGTTATATATAGATGCATACACATACACAAGCATGCATGTAAAAAACAGTGAAAACTGAATAAGGTTCATGGTCTGGTTAACAGTATTATGCCAACGTCAGTTTCCTATTTGATATTGTACTGCTGTTATGTGAGATGTCAGCATTGGGGAAGCTGGGCAAGTACTCTATGTATTACTTTTGCAATTTCCTGTAGATCTATAATTATGTTAAATAAGAAGGTTTTAAAAATTTTCAATTTATATTCTTGTATTGTTTTATCTTCTTGCCTCTGTATTTGTCAGGGTCATGTTGTCTTAACAGATTTTGGGCTTTGTAAAGAAGGAGTTGCCATCTCTGATACTACCACCACATTTTGTGGGACACCAGAGGTAAGAAATATATCTGATTTGTCATTCATATAATCATGTATAAGATACAAATACAAATCACAAATTGCATATATAAATTTGAAATAAGAAAAGTAGAATAAAAACTATCATTTCAGTTTCCAACCAAGTGATAATCATCCCTCTGTACATTCAGAGTTTAGTAATAGTTGGTATTTTTAACTGTGATTGTGAGATACCACAAGACCCTTTTGAATAATCTAACAAAGATAAATTATGCTTGTTTTTAATGCTAAAAGTTTACCTACAGTTGTTTAAAGATTTAATTATATTTCTAATCCTTCAAAAAAAATCATGAAGCAGTCATGAAAATATCCTAAAATTGACTGTGATTATGGTTGCATAACTGTGAATATATTAACAGCTGTTGAATTGTACACTGGGTGAATTGTGTAATTTGTGAAGATGTTAATAAAGCTATTTTTTTAAAATGAACTAAAGCAAATATGGCAAAATATTAACATTGCTTATATCTGGATTATAGCTTGGTTTCTGTTATATTTTTCTATATGGTTGTAATATTTTATAATAAAACTATTTAACAGAAGAAAAAGCAATGAATGAGGGGAAAAAGTGAATCAGAATTCATTAACCAGAATATCCCACCCTCTAATCATGTTTGTTAGCAGAAAATATGTCTATTTGTGATAATAATAATCCTTATAATTTATTTAAAAGCCTTATTGTTCTCACTTCACACACACATACACGTTTAGTTTATTTTAATTGTTGTATTAATAGTGGTCTTAGATGCCATGTAATGTTTAATTATTATCATGAAGTATTTGCAAATACATTATTGAAAATGCATGATAAAATAGTTCACATGAACCTGCTAACCAAGATCAGAAACTTAATTAAAAGTTTGTTAGATAAACAATTATTTATCTTGAAACTTATTTTTTCTTTATTTCTTTCTAATATAACTGTAGCTCTTGGATATATTTATAACTATTTTCATTTATGCATGAAGAAACATTTCTTGTGAATGTATATTCATTTCATAGTTAAAATCATTCTCTTTTGCTTTTTAAAAATAGATTCAAAGGGTACAAGTTGAATTCCATTACATGTATATATTGTATAGCAGTGAAGTCTGGACTTTTAGTGTACCCATTACCTGAACAGTGTACATTGTGCCCCCCATAGGTAATTTTTTATCCCTCACACTCTCCCATCTTCCTTCTTTTTGAGTCTCCAATGTCCATTATACCACTCTGTGTCCTTGTATAGCTGTAATTTGGCTCCTACCTATAAGTGAGAGCATGTAGCATTTATTTTTCTGTTCCTGAGTTACTTGGATGGCCTCTAGTTCCATCCAAGTTTCTGCAAAAGACATTTTTTTCATTCTTTCTTATCACTAAGTAGTACTCCATGGTATATATACACACCACATTATCTTTATCCACTGATCAGTTGATAGGCATTTAGGTTGATTACATAGCTTTGCAATTGTGAATTGTGTTGAGATAAACATGAGAGTACCAGTATCTTTTTGATACAATGATTTCTTTTTCTCCAGGTAGATGCCCAGTAGTGGGATTGCAGGATTGAATGGTAGATCTAGTTTCAGTTCTCTGAGAAATCTCCATACTGATCTCCATAGAGATTGTACTAATTTACATTCCCACCAGCAGTTTTTATGTTCACTGCATCCACACTATCTATTATTTTTTGACATTTTAATAATAGGCATTCTTGGTCGTGCACGGTGAATCATGCCTGTAATCCTAGCACTCTGAGAGGCCGAGGCGGGCGGATTGCTCGAGGTCAGGAGTTCGAAACCAGCCTGACAAGAGTGAGACCCCATCTCTACTATCAATAGAAAGAAATTAATTGGCCACCTAATATATATAAAAAAAATTAGCCGGGCATGGTGGCACATGCCTGTAGTCCCAGCTACTCGGGAGGCTGAGGCAGGAGGATTGCTTGAGCCAGGAGTTTGAGGTTGCTATGAGCTAGGCTGCAGACCTTCCCATGGGTGTGTGGGAGCATCTGGGCTCCTCTTTCCCTCCTCCGAGCCACACAGTAGCTGTAGGCGCACATGCAGTTCCCCAATATCTATGCTCTCAGAATGGCATCCAGCTCGAGCTGCTGTAGGCTTGGATGCCGATGGGATTCCGAATGGGTTCCCTTATGGATTAATGACTCTGTGCAATCTCCAAACAGTACTCTGTGGTAGGCCCAACACCTACATGCATAGGGGCTCTCTTGTAGCCAAGATCGTAAAAACTTGTTTCAGAGTGTGGAGCCCCAGGGGCTTCACTCTTACTGTTTCCTCACTCTAGGAGCTTCTCCCTGCTGTTAGCCAGTCCCTGTCTGTGCAAGTTGCCCTGAACCCTCTGCTTAACCACTTTGGTGCTTCCTATTGCTTCCTTGGTGAATCCTAGCATTCTCTCCTAGACAATTTATTCAGAATATGAGCACCTGCTTATTATTCTGGTTCCGAAATGTGCAAGAGGCACATTATACTTGTGTCTAGTTGGCCATCTTGATCCTTCTCTCAAAATCTTTTTCTTTCTCTTCTTTTTCTTTCCTCCCCTTCCCCGTTCCCCTGTCTTTTTTTTGTTTGTTTGTTTGTTTTGTTTTGCTTTGTTTTGTTTTTGAGACAAGGTCTCCCTCTGTCTTCTGGGCTAGAGTGCAGTGGTGTCATCATAGCTCACTGCAACCTCTAACTCCTGGGCTCAAGCAATTCTCCTCCCTCAGCCTCCTGAGTAGCTGGGACTACAGCTGCGCACTACCACACCTAGCTAATTTTTCTATTTTTTGTAGAGATGGGGTCTTGCTCTTGCTCAGACTGGTCTCAAAACTCCTGGCCTCGGCCTCCCAAAGTGCTAGGATTACAGGCAGGAGCCACTGCTCCTGGTGTCAAAATCTTCCTTAAGTCCTGTAGTTTTTAGAAAGGAAACGCAAGTATTTTTGGTCACCTAAATCTAAATGTGATTAGATATTATTATATCCTTTTTATATATTTTGCTATTTTTTGGATCACAAAAAAGTTTAAGAAGAAACTATTTCCTTACATATATGTCACATGGGAAGAGGTAATATATTTTTGAGTTTAAAATTCAAGTTTGCCATTTTAATGTATGTGTGAAATTGTGATGAATTTAAATTTTTTGCAAATTAAAATGTAATAGCCATCTAACAACTTACACAATTTTTCTGTATGATATGTTGATATCTATTACTATTGTAGTTCTCAAGAATACAATTCATTCTTTTTTGTTTCACTGAAAAGAAAAAAATATATTATAATTGCTACACTAATAATGGCCAGATGAACTTCTAGTATAAATTAATCTTGTGAAAGACTTTCCCCTAAAATACCCACTTTACATACTTGGTATTTTAGATTCTACATTTGCTATCCTCTTGTATTTGTCTTAACTGTTTTTAACAGTTTCAAAGGAGAAGTACATGAATACATGTATTTTGAAAAGTGCCCAGTTGATACTGCCTAAAAAACCACTGGTATAGAATGGAGAACACCCAACCCATTGAAAATCTAGATAATATGTTTTTAGTGTGATAGGTAACACCTAAAATTTGTTACATTTCTCAATTATTTTTAGATTTTGTCTTGAGTTGATTTTCTCTAATATTTCATTCTTTTCTACAGTACCTTGCACCTGAAGTAATCAGAAAACAGCCCTATGACAATACTGTAGATTGGTGGTGCCTTGGTGCTGTTCTGTATGAAATGCTGTATGGATTGGTATGTATTATCTACACTTTATTATTCCAATGTATTAGCATTGATTTGGTTCTCTCCTTTCTCTATGTGTCTGTCTCTCTCCCTTAATAATCTAATGAACACTTAGACGACACTAACAGAACAGTAATGGCCTGGTTAAATGAATCCAAAACCATATTAGGAATATGCACAAAAAGAAACCCTTTTCATTCTGTTACTAGTTTTTTGAACTAATAAAATTATTTCTCATCATACTAATCGTTACTTCAGGTGTTTGCATCCCACTGGCACTTTTAGAAGTAGACACCTACTTGTAACATTAAAATTATCTGCTTTTATTCAGTTTACCCTAAACATCATTCTAATTTCAAAAAGATGGAAAGAAAAAGATTTTTACATTTTATCAACACATTATTATATTTCAGAAGATAATATATTTTGCTTTTTGTCTTTTGTTTTGTTTTTATAGGCTATTTCAGCTTTTTCCATCACTGGAGATTACCCTGTATTCCCTTCCCTGAAAACACCATGTCCTAAAGATTTTACTGAAAAAAGTGATGTTTAATATGCAGTAGATTTCCCCAGTTTTTATTAGTTCAAGACACATATGGCCAACCAGAGCTCTGATTAACATGAGTAAAGTTGTTTTAGTATGTTAATATTGTTCTAACGCAAAGCGAACGATTTATGCATTTTAGTTAGCTTATACATCTTCATAAGAATAAATGTATGGTTTTCTTTAGGCTTTTTGAAATATTTAGAATAGTTTCTAGATTTCCTCTGTGGTCCTGTAAGGGTCCAGGAGCCACATGCTTGGACCCATGTGCTAATCCCTGAGGCTGCTGCCACCACTGATGCTAAATGCCACCTGAGACCTGAGTTAGGGTGTTTGTTTTTCCTGAAAACTATGGGGGTTTCAGTGAAATTCAGCACATGAGGAAAACGACTTTATCCTTTACTTCAAGCACTGGTTATTTGCCATCTTGATATTTCAGAATCCTTTGAATTTGTTTAGAGGACTTTGAAAATATAAAATATATCATTATATATAAAATGCAGTTGATTCAAAAGGGACCATTTGAAACATATACTTAATGAGACTTTCATTGCCTCTTTAAAGTTATATTTTAAAAAGTAAAATAAAGGGGTTTTTATATTTAAAAAAGAAAGGAAAAGTAACAAGCCTATAAAACTCCTTTAACTTTAAAACTTATTTTTACTTTAAACTTTTTAATTTGATGATTAACTGGCTAATGCTCATATTAAAGGTATACTCCAGGTCTTTAGGCTCTGATACTTTTAATTCTACAAAATCCATCCATAATGCTGTCACTGTCATAAGTACTTAGGAAGGAGCATTAGCTTTGGGTTTCCGTCTTTGAATCTCCATTTCCAGTGATTCTATCATTATGACTATAATGAGGTTGGTGGTTTTCTCTAAAACAGGTACAAGTTATATACAATTTAACAGCTGTCTACAAGGCGCTATTGAACAAACTGGCCCTACTCCATTCTGTGAACATGTATTAAGCTCTGTGATGTGCTGGGTTTTAGAGTCTCCTTGCATCGGGAGGCCACACTGCAGATGTCTACATACTCCAGCAGGCCCATGCATTTTCTGCAAGTGTGCAGCCCTGACTGCTCCCTGCAACCAAAGCCAAATCCAACTCTTGTAACCCTGTTTTGGCATAATTCAATGACACTAAGTTTATTTTGCTCTTCTTTTTTCCCAGCCTCCTTTTTATTGCCGAGATGTTGCTGAAATGTATGACAATATCCTTCACAAACCCCTGAGTTTGAGGCCAGGAGTGAGCCTCACAGCCTGGTCCATTCTGGAGGAACTTCTAGAAAAAGACCGGCAAAATCGACTTGGTGCCAAAGAAGACTTTGTATGTAACATGTTTCCCAGTTCCAGCTTTATTTAAGCTTATTTAAAATTAGGAGATAAATCTTTATTTTATATGGTATTTAATGGAATGAATACAGCTGTTAGAGAATAACAACATGGGATAAAAGCATACTTGTCTCCACAGTTTTCACCTGTGTTTGTACAGTATTTAAAGCACTTTCACTTGCATTTTTTCATTTGGTTTTTGTAACGATTTGCTTCTCTTCTTCCCCACATCCAGCTTTCACACCCTACTATTTATTTTATTTTTATTTATTACAAGTTCCTGTCCTCTTCCCTTCTTTTTAAAAAATGCTATGTGGTGTATGTTTTTAACTACCTAAAGTTTTGTTGCAATTTTTATTTTCATTGCTAAATAATACTAGCATTTCCATGAATTAATACCACAGAGACCAACCAGCTATTAAGTAAGCTTTTTGTTGGGAGTTTGCAGCTACCTAAACTTTTTAATAATTTTCCTTAACAAGAATTTAAGTGCCTCTTGTCTGCACGAGGTAATACCTTTTGCCTTGAACTAACATTAAATCACCTTTTTTTAAAAAAGAATTTGGTGGTACCTTATTGAGATAATTAGGGAATCTGCATGTTTGTTTCAAATTAGGGTAATTAAATTTCTAGTGTAGTTATCAGTAATATGTTAACATGTCAGTAAATTCACAAACTTTTTTAGGAACATGAACTTTTAAATTCCTTTCTCAGGTATTCTTGGAGGTTGTTTATCAATCTTGAACTTGAGCTGTGAATAAAAGACTTTGCTGCTACTGCTTTCTTATCCTCCCTCCCCAACTCCCCAGTTCAGCTGGTAGCTCTCTCAATAATTTTCTATCCATTGTTTCAGCCAGTCTTGCTAATATTTCACACCTCCTTGTCCCTTAGTCCTTTTATTGAATTCACTGGCAGAAATTGCATCCCTGGATGAATTCAACTGTCATCTCCTGGGCTGCTGAACAGTACTGAAGAAAATAACATGCTGGGCATTTTGAAAGCATTGTAACATCATAGTCATGAACCTGCTCTGTGCTTCACCATTGTCTAGTAATGCTCCTGTGTTTCTCTCTTTCACTTACTCTCCTGCTCTCTCTAGTATGTAATGCCTTCTCTCCAGACTTCCAGATTCCTTTTCTGCCTCTTCTTCACTTTTAGCAGATGATCTTGCCTTCTGTTTTATAGGGAAAATAGAACCATCAGAGCAGCACTAACCCAGCCTCCTGCTATCAAATTTGCAGACCTATATACACCTACAGGAACTTGCCATTTCCTTCTTCCTATTATAGAAAGTGGAAAAGGGCTGGGTGCAGTGGCTCACGCTGTAATCCTAGCACTCTGGGAGGCCGAGGTGGGAGGATCGCTCAAGGTTAGGAGTTGGAGACCAGCCTGAGCAAGAGCAAGACCCCATCTCTACTAAAAATAGAAAGAAATTAATTAGCCAACTAAAAATATATATAGAAAAAATTAGCCAGGCATGGTAGTACATGCCTGTAGTCTCAGCTTCTTGGGAGGCTAAGGCAGAAGGATTGCTTGAGCCCAGGAGTTTGAGGTTGCTGTGAGGTGGGCTAATGTCACGGCACTCTAGCCTGGACAACAGAGGGAGACTCTGACTCAAAAAAAAAAAAAAAAAAAAGGGAAAAGGTCTGTTTCTACCTGTACACTGAATCCATCTCCTTGCAAGGAACCCTGTGGATGCATTTTCTTTTCCCTGCACAGATAACTGCTCCCTTTTGTTTTGATTCCTTTCAATCAATAATTAAACATTACCAAGTCCCCTGCTTCATAAAACACCAAATATCTCAACCCTGCTGTCCTGCAGGATACTACTCTATCTTCCCCTCTTAGCCAAACTTGTTGAAAGTTTTCTGTGTTCACTCTCCCTTTCCCAAGCTCTTTGATTTCTCAGCCTATCACAAGATAGCCATTAGAATAGCTGCTTATGCTCTCAGCAGCATTTAAGTGCAACGCTCTCCTGTTCTCTAGGTTTCTGCAAGAGCATACATCTCATCTCATGATTTTCTTTCTGTATTTTTGGGCCCTCCTCCATTATCTCCTGTGTAAGCTCCTCTTCAACCTGTTAAGTGTGGCAGTTCCTTGTTGTCCTAAACCCTCTTTTCTTCTTCTGTGCTCTCTTCCTGGACAATCTCAGCTGGTCCCATGGTTTTAGTTATCTGTATGTCTTCATCACACACATTTATATCTTCAGTCCAGACCTTTCTTTTGCACTCTAAATGTACACAATCTGCCTGCCCAACACCACCACTTGCATAGCTTGAGAGTACCTTAAACACAGCATGTTCAAAATTGAACTCCTGCTAGTATCCTCCTGTGCTCCCTTTCATGTAAAAGGATGTCACTGTCCACATGGTTATTCAGGTCAGGAATATGAGAGGCATTCTTGACTCCTCTCTCTTCCATACTTCCATATTCGACAAATGGCTGGGTCCTGTTGCATTTGCTGCCTAAATCTTTCCTATATCCACATACTTCTTTCTAGCCCTGCTGCTGCTACTCTTTTCCTACCATTTGTTGTCATTTAGTTTGGCCACACAGCAGCTATTTTTCCTTTATCTGGTCTTGACTTTCCATTTCCCTCTATAGCCAGGGTGGTCTTTAAAAAAACAAAAAACAGTTGTGACATTGTCTAACTAAAACTCCTTGATGTCTTCTTATAACCCAAGAATAAAATCCAAAATTCTTAATATAGACCTGATATGTGGCTGGTTTAGCTCTGGAGCTTCAGAGCTATGTGACAGTCCTCTGCGTGACTGTCCCATCCTTCTATATACTGCAACCATATCAGACTTCAATTTTCCTCACCAGACTAAACTCCTTGCCACCTCAGGGCCTTTCTATTCGGCTTGGAACATCCTCCTCTTGTTCTTTTATCTGGCTTATTCTTACTCATGTTTCAGACCTCTGGTCAGATACCAGTTTCTATAAAAAGTCTTTAACCCACCAAACAAGGTTGGATCCTACTTTATACACTCCCATGACCCCTTGCAGGAAAAAAAGCTAGTATCAATTCTGTGCTAATCTTCAATATTACCAGCCCAGAGTGGAATATGTTTTCGATAGTGGAGCTCTTCACCTTAATTTTACCTCTGTCTCATTGTAGAAAACTCTCTGCCTAACTTCTTTACCTCCCCTAATAATAATTCTTCATGTCTGTATGGTGCTTTATTCTTTTCATAGCACTTTTTTTTTTAGTACCTTAGTTGCTATTTTACATAGCACTTTTATTTCTATATTTTACCCTGATCCTTAAAGCAACCTGTGAAGTATTTAGGACAGAAATGTTAAACACCTCTGAGGTGTTTAACCTCTGAGGAAATGATGACTGTGGAGAGGATATAACTTTAAGTAAGTCATTTTAGGTAACTTTCTTTCAGGTCTATTTTGGCAGTTTTTCTACCACTTTGCCACATGAATAACATAATTTTGCTGCATAAATACCATAAACATGCATAAAAGGAATTATTGGGGGGCAAAATTGTAATAGTTTAGCTTCATAAAATTCTTCAGTAAGTACTTAACTATATTCATCAGCATTAGTGAAAAAAATATATTTTTTTTAATATTCTAGCTTGAAATTCAGAATCATCCTTTTTTTGAATCACTCAGCTGGACTGATCTTGTACAAAAGAAGATTCCACCGCCATTTAATCCTAATGTGGTAAGTATATATCCAAATCTTTCTGTCCTAAAATAGTGAAACACAGAACTATAGTTCACTATAATATTGGAAGTAGATCTCAAAATCTCACCTGAATAAATGGAATGATTACCTAAATATTGTGAAATATGTCACTTAGGGTTGTCTAGTATAACTAATAACTTCCAGATGACCAGTAAGATTATAGTTAGATTAGGTTGATGAAAATATCTGCCAGTACAGTAGTAGTGAAGTATTTTTCTGGAACATGTATAAGAAAGGGATGAGCTCAGTAAGTAAAAAAAGATCCAAATTAAAGTAACTATTAGTTACCATTTTTATCAATACTAAATCAGCAGACATTTTAAGTAACTCTAATTCATGGTTTTTTTCTAGATTGGTATAAAACCAGCTACAGACAAACATTATTAATAGTAATGTAAATTGTTACATCCTTTTTAGAAAATAGATAGTATTATAAAATTGTTCATGTTAGCTAGACTTGTTAAATCTAGTGATAGAAACATTTCACCTGAAGATAATAATTCTTTTTAAAGCAAAAGCTGCATCAAATATACAGTTTACAGTTTTTAAAATGTTGGGAAATTTTGGAAATACAGTAAATATACAACAATAGGGGGAATTGTTAATCATCAGTAAGCCAATAATGTCACTATTGATAACTTCCTGTGTATAGGCATGTATATTTTGTGTGTGTGTTACAATATATAATTTACTCCTCAAGCCACAAGCTTACTACAATTACTGTTTTTATTAATATTATTATACATGTTTTATAAAGGAGGAAATAGCAGCTCAGAGATATCTCATGGCTGGATGAAAAGCAGCAGAGCCATGATTTCAAATCTACACATGATTCTGAGTCGTTATTCTTTCTGTGCTTTCTTATGCTCTATTGCCTTTTCTTTTTTAAGTAAATTAAAATAAATACAAAAATGAGCAAACATTTAGAAAATCCTTATGATGTTAAATGAAGACATAGTAATTACAATTTTTGTGACTTACAATTACAGTAGTAAAATAGGATGAGAACTGGAAGAGATATAAACCAAGATTGTTTGGGGGTTGTAAGATCATAGGTGTATTTTTTTTTTATTTAAAGTTTTTTGGTGTTGCTGTAAAACTTAGGGAACACTTTTTTACTGTGTTAGAGCAGATAAGGAAATCACTTTAGGAAAGTATTATTTAATCTACTCACTTTTGTTTAAGGTTAGTTTCTGTACATAGCTGATAGTTGATATTAATAGGTGTGATATTTTATACCTACACGCGTAATATTTGTATTGACTTATTTCATGTAGTGCATCCGTAAGTGACTGTTTCAGAAGTGACTTCATTAGGGACAGTGTCTGTCTCAGATTTCTAGAGTTAATTGTAGGAACCTAGGACTCTTAAGAATTACTATATTTTTCTCTTCTGATTGGGAGTCTTAGCTGAGTTTAGTTATCCTCAAATAAATGTATCATCAGGCACTGGAGAGTCAGGGACTCCTCCTAAGCAACACTGGAAGTGGAAACAGTGTTTGAGAGTCAGATAACTCTAGCTTTGAACCCCTGCTCATCTATGATTAATTAGAGGTTAAGCCTCCATAAGGTGTTTTTGCTGGGTTTTGGTTTTTTTTTGTTTTTTTGGCTTTTTTTCTAACATGGGCTGTAAAGTTTAATTTAGGTAACATTTGTAAAGCACCTATGAGTGCATTGCAGGTAGTTGATATTCAATAAATACTAGTTCTCTTCTCCCTTTCCCTCTATTTGGGAATGTGTCAGTTAAATATTTATTGGTAACTTAGTTAGAAAATACAAATACATAGGACCTGGAGTCTGTCTTCAGACTCCAACTAAAAATTATAGTTAAAGAGATAAAATCTATAAAGAGAAAAAGTTTTAAAAACTCTATGGTTAGCACATATTAGGTGTTCAGTATTTTGGTTGAATTGAAATATATAAAGTGAGGCCAAAAAACAGATGCCTCCTAATAACTTATGATTACATCTGTGCAGGAAAAGCAGTTGACAGAAATTATCTTTGATGTTTACTCGTCCTATGAACAAAATGAATGTGATTTTTCAGTCAGGTGGGTGTTTTATTTTTTAAATAGGATTAGTTACTAGGAAAAGGAAGCATTGGGTTATTGAGCATGCTAAGCCTTGACATTTTTATAATGAGTGTTTCTAGTAGTTAATAGGGGTTCTTCCAAAATCCAATAGATTGCATAAAGTATTTACTTTAATTATATATGCCCAAGTACTCTTCATTACAAAAGGGTTAGAATCAGTTTATTTCACTGTCAACAATGAGTAATATGCATTCTGAATTCTTTTTTTTAATCCACAGAATTACACTTACACTTCTAAATATTTAATTCATCCTAACTAGCATTGGTGGCTCAATTTTTTTTCTCAATAGTTGATAGTTATATAAAAGAGAAGCAATAATAGCAGGGATCTAAAATTAGCTAACACAGGCAATATAATGGATACATTATTATATTTCAAACTCTTTTTGCTATAAAACTCATCAATAAGTATTATTTATTAATTAATTTATTTATTTTTGAGACAGTGTGTCACTTGATTGCCCAGGCTTGAGTGCAGTGGCACAATCATAGCTCACTGCAACCATAAACTCCTGGGTTCAAGTGATCCTCCTGCCTCAGCCTTCCAAGCAGCTGGAACCACAGGCACGTGCCACAACACCCGGCTAATTTTTTATTTTTTGTGGAGACAAGGTCTCTATACGTTACTCAGGCTCTTCTTGAACTCCTAGCCTCAAGTGTTCTTCTCGCCTGTGCCTCCCAAAGTTCTAGGATTATAGGTGTGAGCCACCATGCCCAGCCTATTTATGTTTTTTAGAGACAGGATCTCCCTGTTGCCCAGGCTAAAGAACAGTCATAGCCCATAGTGCAGTCATAGCCCACTATAACCTTGAATTCCTGGCCTCAAGCCATCCTCCAGCCTCAGCCTCCCAAAATGCTGGGGTTATAGGTGTGAGCCACTGTACCTGGCTCCAACAAGTAGTTTTTGATACCATGAAAGATTTGTTCCTTAGTATACCATTTCAGAACAACCAAAACAAAACAAGTCCCTCCAAAGTAAGCAATGTTCAGATAGGACTTCATTGAAACTCCATTTAAAATCCTCTAAACTATTATGGAAGCTTCCCCTAACACTCTACTATGTTGGGTACATCCAGGTTGCCATCCTAGTTGCTTCCACTGTAATCCTCAGATAATTTACCTTTTCGATGCTTTCATTTTGGCAGCTTCTGGAATAGAGCTTCCTCAGGTTTTTGGCTCCCTCTTTGAAATATTGACTATTCTGCATAGCTAATAGTTTACAGTTCCATGGCCTCAGTCCCTACTTTAGGAATTTTTGCTTATTACATATAAAAGTCTACTGTGAACTTAGATTTAGAAAAGTATAGAAACAGAGTTGATTATTTGATGGGAGAGGGCTCACTGACATTTCAAATTAGGGGTTGCCAAGAAATAATCCCTAAATTAAAAGTGCCTTTATCAGTTGTCATATTAATGTACTTTATGTATGAAGCAGTTGATAAACTATGAACGCATTATACAAAGATAAGGTGGCTGATACAAGTAGAACTTGCATTGGGAATGATTGGCACACACATCTGTGTGAGTCTGACAAGTTGCGGAGCCTTGCCTTAAAGAGATGGGATGTGGCATGGAGCTGCAGTGCGAGTGGCCTGGCCATGCTCACAGGGGTCATTTAGAAGCCACATCTGAGGGCTGAGTCTGGACCCCGAGGAGAGGCTAGCACTATTCTAATAATTCTGTAACCTGAAAGAAAAATGTTCATTCCTAGGTCAATGAATCACTCATATTAATGGCTTTTAAAATTAGTCCAGTGTTCAAGGAATTGGTGAGGTGAGAAAGGGTTACTATGGAAGTATAGGGGTCTGGAAGGTTCAGATTGGAGTGAGTGTACATATTAGTTACCAGGACATATTTATGCAATAAATTTCCAAATAGAGAGGAAGAGAAAGGGAGTGAACTTTTAGTGATGTTAGGTCCTTTATATACATTACGTTGGTCCCCAAACCTCTGAGGCATTAAAACCTAGGTATTTCTGACTCCAGAGTCATTACACCATGCCATCTAAAAGTAACCCTTACAAGACCCCATCTCTACAAAAAATAAGAAAAAATAGCTGTGCCTGGTGGCACACACCTGTAGTCCCACTCAGAAGGCTGAGGCAGGAAGATCGCTTGAACCTAGGAATTCCAGGTTGCAGTGAGCTACTATTATGCCTGGGTGACAGAACAAGACTCGGACTCTAAAAAATAAAAATAAAAAATAAAAAAATACATGGACAAAAGACACAAAATACACAATTCCAGAAAAAGAATTATAAATAGTTTTTAATTATATTAAAATATGTTCAAACTCACTGACAGTTGAAGAAGTGCAAAATTAAACCATAACAGGTTACCATTTTTCTTCAAACAGATTAACAAAGATCAGAAAGTTAGCTCTTCTAGGGTATGATAAAGTAAATGTTCTCATTCATTGTTCTCAATACTTTATATGCATCTTTTTATTTAATCCTGATCCTATGCAATAGTACTGTTTTTTCCACATATTGTAGATTAGTTAACTGAGGCAAAGAAAAGGTTTGATAACCTGCCCTAATTTTAAAGTTGCAGAAATAGAATTTGAACTCAGCCACTCCAAAGACAGAGCCCTCATTCTTAACATAAACCATACAGTGTATGTTGAGTATCTCTTATCCTAAATGCTTGTGACCAGCAGTGATTTAGATTTCAGATTTTTTTTTTTTTTTGGATTATGGAATATTTATTTGCACTATACGTATTGGTTTGAGCATCTCAACTCCAAAAATCTAAAATCCAAGCCTGATGAACATTTCAAACTTTCAGATTTCGGAGCATTTGGGATTTCATATTTTCAGATTTGGGATGCTCTCCCTGTATTATCCCTATCAGTACCAGCCATGAGGGCATTCAAAGAATACTTATAAAGCCAAGTCAGAACATTTGCCATCATTTATTGAGCACTTTCTATGTGTCAGATTCTGGGACTTTTGTGTATTAATTCATCATATCCTCACAACAATCTTAAGAGGTAGGTGATGGTATTCTTATTTTACAGAAGAAGAAAAAAGTTTTTAGAGATGGGGTAGTTTATATAAAGAATTACAGCTAGCAAATATTATAGCCAGAAATCAAAGGCCCATGATTTTTCTAGGATTATATATAAGAATTTGAGGGGAAAAAATACATACACAAACACATACACACACACAATTTCTAGCATTCTTTGTCATCTGTGAGGGGTTTTCTCTTACGGAAGGATCTAGCATTCTGGGTTTTCCTGGTCTCTGCTCTGCCCAGTTTGTAGGTGTACTAGGCTAGCTATTATCCTTAGCTTATAAAATCTGCTCTGAATTCCTGTTCACCTCAGTTACACTTGATGACTTGTACATTTTAAGGATTTCCCTTCACTGTAGAGCAAAAATAACCTAGAGCCTCAAAGATGGGCTTTAAGAATGAATCACCAGAATTTGTAGCCCAGCTTTTATCTGCAAATACATTGGAAGGGGAGAATCTGTTCGCTTGCATCAGGTTTGTAAAGGAAGGTTAAGAACCACTGCCTTTGAGACACTGTCATCATGCTTCATTTCCCATGTACCTGGACCCCATAGCCCTCCAGAGCTAAGAATGCCCTAGCCAAAAGCTTCATGACCTTGTCTGTAACACAGTCACCTTTCACAATTTTACTTAAAACCTTCTTAATACCTTCATCAGAAGGCTTCACCTACCAGAATTGAGAAACTAGATAGGCAGGCATTTTGTGGAAGTTTAAATGCAAAATGCTATCCTGAAAACCTACCTGAGCCTCTTTTCTAAACTTTGAGGGGGTGGTGAGTAGAGAGAAAGGGGATCAGTTACAGGGCTTGAGATTCAAATTAGCTTAGGTGTGCACCCTGCTAGCCTTCCCTACCCCTCTCTCCTCCCCTACCCAGCACGAACCTTAACTGCTAGAACAGATAACCTCCCCTAAATAATAAAAGGAAAGGAAAAGTAGAAAAATGTTTCAAAGAAATGAATTAGGAAGACATCTAAACTTGCTAGGAATAAATACACAAATTCTTTTAAAGGAGTTTTTAATAAAGGACTAAATTAATGGAAGATAAGCTAAGGTGAATAATACTATACTTTTGATGTTTTAGGCTGGACCAGATGATATCAGGAACTTTGACACAGCATTTACAGAAGAAACAGTTCCATATTCTGTGTGCGTATCTTCTGACTATTCTATAGTGAATGCCAGTGTATTGGAGGCAGATGATGCGTTCGTTGGTTTCTCTTATGCACCTCCTTCAGAAGATTTATTTTTGTGAACAGTTTACCATTGAGAAACCATTGAGCAAATATAAGCCTACGGATGGGACTGAAACTCCTATTTGTGTGAATATATTCAAATATGTATAACTAGTGCCTAATTTTTACATGTAATATTGAAAACTATGGAAAAATGTATTTTCTGCTATACGCAAGAAAATAGGGCATTTCAAAGAGCTAAGTTTTGATTAAAATTTGTATTCTTGTTTATTAAGCTTATTTTTAAATAGAAATTTTTAAAGCTATTCTTAACATTAACCTATTTTTAAAGGAAACTTTTTTGCTGTTGACTGTTTTTTTCCCTCTAAGTTTACACTAACATCTACCCATGATAGACTGTTTCTTAACAGTCTCTTTCACTTCAGTTAACATGTATTAATACCTTTGTAACTCTCTATTATGACTTTTGTTATCAAATCAGAACTATGCAATTGATACATGGTTGTTTAAGAAGAAACCATATCTTTCCATGATATATCACTGTTTGAAACAATCGGTTCTTGGTAGGATTAAAATGTAAAGGCATAATTAATGCATTGGCTGCTAGTTAACACTTCGAATAACTGTTCATTCACAAGATCATTTAAGAAGTAACAAATGGAAATCATTTGCTTTTGAAATACCAGTTCAAATTTGTGGATTATTTTTCCCCTTAGAGGAAAAGAAAAGGTTTAATGGTTAGGAATTTTAAGTATTCCCAAAGATCTGAAGGGTGATAAATTACTGCTGGATTTTTTTAGGTGGTGCCATAAGTGAATGTCTCTATGTGATATATTTATATTACAGATAATCTATTTATGTTCCTGTTGGTATTTTGAATATTTAATATACTGTCAAGTAGTTCTAAATCTTTGTACTTGCTTTTGCAAATAGCTATTTAAAAATTATCTTCCAAATTGGTTAAGAAAAAAAAAATACTGAGCTGTCTAAAGTATTTGCCTTAACTGGAAGTTAAAAAGTAAAATAACAAGTTCTGGGTCAGTGTAAATATATATAGTTTCATTACAATGTGACAAAAGTTAAAAATAATTTGGGCAGATGCATATTCAATATTTTACGTATCTTAGCAAAAGTATAGGAAACTGACCTTAAAATTACACCATACCAACTAAGTTGTATACTTGTTAAGAGTAAAAGAGAATAACTACAGAAAACTTTAAAAGAATGCTTAACATGCAATTCTGATTCTTAGTTTAGAGGTTTTTCAAGTCATGTAGGAAACATTCTTGTGAAAGAGTCCAGTGACCCAGTTTACATGCTCCAAGAACATGCATTTCTTCATGTTTTTCTTGAGAAGGAAATCACCAATACCCTTTGGCTTAAAAACGTTCGGCAGAATGAGGGAGGGGGAATTGTGCTTTTGTTAGATTAGTATTTACATTCAATACAAATACACTGAATCTTCTTTTAGAGGTAAGACTTTAATATCTACATTGTAAATATTTGGTTTATTTGGCACTACTGTAAGTTTTGCTTTTACACAAAGCTCTTTGCTTATTATAAAGCAAAATAAAAATTGTAGTTTCTTGTATGATTTTTTTGTACTCAGTCATTCCTTAACCAAACTGCCAAAAACTAAAGTGCAATATTGTATATTTTTAAAATAGAATTTTGATGTTTCTTAGATCACAAGAAATACAAATCTATATAGTATAATAAAATTAGCAAAAAGATTAATGATCATCTAATGTCTGTCATTATTTGAAATTAAAATTGGTGATGGCTATAATGGTCATTACAAAATAAATTACTTATATGTGTGGGTGGAGTATAAAATTTTAACCAAAAATACTTGGGCACGTAAATTACTAGATTATCATAGGCTGATGTATATAATATTCAGGGGACAAAATTTTTTCCATGTTTCAAGTTAATTTTTTCTTTCATAGCATAAGTCTCTTAGAAAAATGTATGCCCTTTGAATAGTTGAACCATTTCATGGTTATTACCAAAATAAAACTCATAAATGAAGACTCTGCAACATTCTTCATGTTACCCCTTCTTTTATTGTGTATGGTACAATGTAGGGCTTCCAACCACTGTCACATCATAATACACACGGAAAATTACAAAATTGGTTTGGCACCCTTGGGGAGTAGGTGCCAAATGATGTAGATAGACACTGGTAGCAGATGTTCTGTACAGAGTTTTAATATGCCAAAATAATTTTTTAATTTAAGAAATTTACAAAGAGAGTCAATAAATACTGTACAGATATAATTTCGGCAATAGTAAACATTTTAATGGGAATTTAAATAACCTACATTTTTATCATTATAAAATGTATCACAGGCCAGGCATGGGTCACTAACACCTGTAATCCCAGCACTTTGGGAGGCCAAAGCAGGAGGATCGCTTGAGGCCAGGAGTTGGAAACCAGCCTGTGCAATATAGCTAGACCCCATTTCTATAAGAAAAATTAAAAATTAGCCAGACATGGTGGCACGTGCCTGTAGTTCCAGCCACTCAGGAGTCTGAGGCAGGAGAATCATTTGAGCCAAGGAGTTTAAGGCTACAGTGACCTATAGTCATGCCACTGCACTCCAGCCTGGGTGATAGAGTAAGACCCTGTCTACTTAGAAAAAAAAAAAGTCACTATAAAAATTTACCATTACCAATTTCTTATAGCATGTTTGTAACTAGTATAGTGATTTTCCATAGGTATAATGATATAAAACTGTACACAAATATTTTGTAAGTCTTTCTTTTGCATATCAGACAGACTATGAAAAAGTTGGAAGTCAAGATGCAGGAACATTTTTGGTAATGCTGGAATGGCCTTTTCAATACTTTATGTTAAAATTAAAAACTTAATTCCTCATATATGCAGTTTGGAAGTTAGCTCTGTTTTGAAGAGGGATTTTCTGCTACTTGCCTTTAAAGGCAGTTTTTACTTTTATTGTTTTTTTATAGATTATTCTATTCCCAGGTGATTGTTAATTTATATGTATCTTAGTCCATTCAGGCTACTATTTAAAATATACCATAAACTGGATGGTTGATAACAAACATTTATCTTTCACAGTTCTGGAGGCAGGGAAGTCCAAGATAAAGGTTCAGTATTTGGTGAGCACACATTCCTCATAGGTAGAACCTTCTTGCTGTGTTCTCATGTGGTGGAAGGAACTAATTAGCTCTCTGGGGTCTCTTTTATAAGGGCAGTAACCCCATTCAGCTACAAAAAGCCCCACCTCTCAATAATACTATTCACATTGCAGATTAGATTTCAACATAGGAATTGTGGAGACACATTCAAACCATAGCAGTATGAAACTTTTAAGTGTACCTAAGTGAGTTTTAGGTGGCTTGAGTACCTTGAAATGACAGGCCAAGTTTTGCGTATAAATGAGATTGCTGGGAATAAGGTGGGGCAGGGTGGGGGGCAAGCGGTGCTACATAGTTATCAAAAGGATTCATGAATGTAAAATACATGGCTTTTTACATTGGGGTTCTTTGCCATTTTTCTTCTCCTTTACTCACCTAATATTAAGAGAAATTGGGAGGGGAAATTGCTCTCTAACTTCCCTTATTGCAATGGGAGATTTACCTTATGTATCTAACATTTTTGGTATCTTGCCAGTGTTGTATACATCTATCTGTAATCCTTTAAACATATCCCTTAGCTCAGGGGTCCTCAAACTTTCTAAACAGGGGGCCAATACACTGTTCCTCAGACCATTGGAGAGTGCGCACTGTGGGCCCAGGATAAGTCGGCTGCTAAGCAGGACAGGCAGCCTTGGCAAAACACCCAGCGGGCCAGATAAATGTCCTTGGCAGGCAGCACGGGCCGGACGCCTGCCTTAGCTAAATTACCCCTACATAAAAGTATTTCTAATTTCACGATTTCTTTACTTTATGCCCATTTTTACAGAGGTAATTAGTCTGAAAAATTGTTAGCTATCTTAAAATGTAATTTTTTCTATAATTTACCCAAAGTCAAGACAGTAGAGAATAATTTAAAGCAATACTACACAAAGAAAAAAACCAATAGAGAATTATAGAGAGTGATATTTATAGCAGTGAAATAGCCAAAGGATCCTACAAAGGAAAAGTAATTTATTTTTACATACTGTATGGGAAACGATGGATCACCATGTGAATATTAAAGGAATAGTTTAAAAAAAGGATTTACTCTTCAAACAGTGTTACTGGAAGAACCAGGCACATTTAGTGATTTTGCAAATCTCACATTCAAATGTGACTTGTAAATTTTTAATGTAAATTCTCTTTTGCAGGAATGTGTCTCATATGTTCATTTTTTTTTTAATATATTTTCTAGCAGTTTATTAGGGAGCAGAAATTTCCACTTCAATTTTAGTTAAATCTTTGTCAGAAAGTCTATAATGAGTTGTCAATATTTAAATGTTTTTGTTTTAATGGTTAAATCATGGAATCCAGAAGGCTTATCCACAGTAAAATCAACCCACTCAGATGGTCAAATTTGATCTCACCATATTGGATTTTTTTCAGTTCTTTCCAGATAGTAGTTAAAACAGCCTGCTATATTGAACTTTTCTCTTATGCTGCCACAATGATAGTAAATGATAATGCAAAAATTATAGCTTACTTTGTTATTGACACATTGATGAGGTTTGGGGAGGTGATTTGTTTTGTTTTGTTTTGTTTTGTTTTGTTTTGTTTTGAGACAGAGTCTCGCTTTGTTGCCCAGGCTAGAGTGAGTGCTGTGGTGTCAGCCTAGCTCACAGCAATCTCAAACTCCTGGACTCAAGCAATCCTTCTGCCTCAGCCTCCTGAGTAGCTGGGACTACAGGCATGCACCACCATACCCAGCTAATTTTTTCTATATATATTAGTTGACCAATTAATTTCTTTCTATTTATAGTAGAGATGGGGTCTCGCTCTTGCTCAGGCTGGTTTTGAACTCCTGACCTCGAGTAATCAGCCCACCTTGGCCTCCCAGAGTGCTAGGATTACAGGTTTGAGCCACTGCGCCTGGCCTTGTTTTGTTTTTAATTGAGACAGTATTTCACTATGTTGCCCAGGCTGGTCTTGAACTCCTAGGTTCAAGCAATCCTCCCACTCCAGCCTCCTGAGTAGCTGGGATTACAGGTGTGTTGTTGAACACTAACACTTACCTTCTTTAGTATGATATCTCCTAGCAATATGCATCAAGTAGATATCAAAACCAAAGCTTTATATTTGTCAAAATTCTTAAGACTTAACATTTAAGAGCTGTTCATCTTGCTGTATATAAATTATACCTCAATGAAAAATATTCACAAAAGGCAAAAAAAGTCAACTATAAAAGGCAAAAATAAAAACAATTCATACTTCCAGCACTTTAAAAGAAGTATTTAAACCATTTTACCAGATCACATGTAAGAGGATCAGGAATTTAGAGCAAAGGAAAAATTAAAGGGTGGTGAGGGGAAAGGACTTTGGGTTGCATAAAACAGTCTTCTTCCATACATACCGCCCAGGTTAAAAAAAAAGTAAGATGAACATGTTGGTTAAAAAGTATTCATCCATTCATTCATTTTTATAAATCTGCCCAACAGATGCTCTATGTGAATGTATCTAAAAGTAAATATTGCTCCTTACGTAAAGTGGACTTGTTTTACACATTGGATATAACTTAAAATTTTCAACCAATTGGGAAATTTCTAATTCAAGCTACCCCTGAAAATTTGTTTCTGATGTTCCATGATATTCTGTAATAATATAGTTCTGTAAGTATTTATAGCAGTGTAGCAATAAGCAGCAATGAAATTTTGATTTTAGATACCACTATTATTTTCAGAGAGTTTGCAATGTGTGGTAATCTGCTGAATTCTTAATATTTTAAATTCTATTCTTAGGTCTAACCGATATTTCAGAGGATGATTAAATATATAAAAAGCTATTAGAATATTTTACTAGACTTGGTTGATATAAAACTATTACTTTGGCACAGA
The DNA here is from genome assembly GCF_040939455.1 of Microcebus murinus. Classification (NCBI taxonomy): domain Eukaryota; kingdom Metazoa; phylum Chordata; class Mammalia; order Primates; family Cheirogaleidae; genus Microcebus; species Microcebus murinus. The sequence continues at coordinate 89,935,416 of NC_134110.1, read as the reverse complement.
AATGAACTGTTACGGCTATGAACTGATTAATCAAAACTTTTAAAGTGTGTGCATACCTTCTTGAAGAACTGAATCCAATTTAAAATACAAGGCCCATCACCAAACCATAGCCTGTGCCCATCTAAAATAATGTTCATGGCTGGGCATGGTGGTTCATGCCTGTAATCCTAGCACTTTGGGAGGCTGAGGCGAGAGGTTTGCTTAAGACCAAGAGTTCAAGATCAGCCACATATCGAGATACCGTATCTACAAAAAAATAGAAAAATTAGTTGGGCATGGTAGAGCACACCTATAGTTCCAGCTACTCCAGACCCTGAGGCAGGAGAATCACTTGAACCCAGGAGTTTGAGGTTGCAATAAGCTATGATGACACCACTATACACTCCTGCCTGGGCAACAGTGAGACCCTGTCTTAAAAAGTTTAAAATGGTAATTTTATTTATGTTTTACTACAATTTAAAAAGAAAGTAAAAGAACTTCAGTATCCATTAGCAATCACTCTCTTTCCCTCCCCAACCCCAAACCCTAGGCAACCACTAATCTACTTCATACATGGATTCACCTATTCTGGACATTTGATATAAATGGAATCATACATGTGGGCTTTTGTGTCTGGCTTCTTTCACTTTGAATAGTGGTTTATGTCATTACTTTCTATGGCCAAAAATTCCTTTGTATGGATATACCACATTTATCCATTGATCAATGATGGACATTCAGGTGGTTTCTACTTTGGGGCTACTGAAAGGTGATCTTACTAATAAACTATCTAACAGAGGAAAATAAACTATCAAATAGAAAGTAAGAGAAATAAAGTCACGACACAAACTACTCTTTGTTTAATTAAAATACATATGGCCTAACTTGTTATCTCTGAGTTCTTTCTCAGCCTTGAAAAAGTTCCTGAGTGGACAGTAGGACTGTGAACTTCCACTGCTTCCCCAAGAAGAGACAGTACCAGATGCCTCCTGCTATCAAGAAAAAGAAGAAACTAATTTCTGCTGTCAATCTGCTATGTGAGAAACAGAAAAAGCCAACACAGCAGCTTCATAGCCGCTTTTGTTATCAGTCCACTGAAGCAGAGGAAAAAAAAAAGAAGAAGCCATTTCTACCTTTTAAAAGCACTAAGCAACTTTCCTCACTGCCCAACATTTCTTTCCCCTCTCTGTGTGTCGGAGCCACACTTTCTCTCTCTCTCTCTCTCTCCCTCTCTCTCTCTCTTTCCATCTCTACCTTTCTTTCTTTCTCAGGAAAATAAACTTTTACTTTACTTTTGTATATCCTATTCACTGTCTGAGAATTCTTCCCCCTCCACCCCCACCCGCACATGGACTTCACACCCTAACATTCGGTGGCCCGTACAGGGAGGAGAAACTAAGTCACTGAGTCACTTCTCTGCCTCCAGATAAGGAGCTCACTTCTCAGCTTCTGTCTTAAGACTGCTCCCTCTTCTGCTGCACAGCTTCCAGGACTTCCTTCTTAGTGCCCTCATTCAGATTTTGGTAAGTTTCTCTGGAAACTCTGGGAATGGTCATATGCACAAGGTTGGAAGTGGTAGCTTTCTGGTTGGTCAAGGGAAACCACTCAGGAGGGTGCCTTGGAGTGGCACTTTGTAATCACCCTTCCCCCAGGGGTACCTTAGAGGGCTGTATGCCTCCTAATTACCCCCATTGGTCTTCACCCAGACCCAGAGATGCCTGGCTATGGGGAAGATCTCTAGGTTTTGGCCTAAGTCAGAACTTGGGGATGCCCATTTTCTGGCCAGATCTCTACATCTCCGTCTGACTCAGATTTCAAGGATGCCCAATGTCTGATCAGCACCTCAGGTTATCTAGTGGGGGACGCCCCATTCAGACTCTCAGTATTCTAAGTTATGACTATTCCTAAAGTCCTTCTCCTTTTCTTTCTCATAGTAACCATCAGGGTCAACATTGCATTAAATAATATTTGGCCCAAGAATGGATCTCTGAATCATAATGCTATTTGTAACTCAACCTTCTGTTGCTGCTGGCATGGCAAGGGGGTCTAAAGTTCTCTGTGTTCAGGCTTTCTTTAAACTTGCTAGAAATCCTAATCTTCACTCTGCCTGCTACATGTTACTTCTTACTCCTGCATCTCTCTCACTGTCTTCGGGTTCCAGATAAGGTTTCTCTTTTGGCTCCCACTGTTTCCCCTCCTCTTTCTTCTTCTCTGTCTCCACCACTCTTGCCTGGCCATACTTGCTAAGGCCAGCCAAGCTCCCTCCCTGCCTGTATACCACCTCTCTCTTTGGGAGGCTGCAGGGTCAGAAGGTATTGTAAATTACTCAGAACCAGGATCTTGTCCTTTCATGACTGACCTCTTTACTACTTAGATCCTGACACCCGAGAGGGACAATCCATCTTAGCAATGCACTTCATTTCCCAGTCGGCCCCCAATATTCAATGTAAACTCCAAAAACCAGAAAAGGAACCTCAGACTCCACAAGTGGAATTTTTAAACCTGGCCTTCAAGGTCTTTGATAACCAAGGTAGACAGAGGAGAGAGAGAAGGAGGGGTGGTGGGGGCTGACGGCAGGTTCCGAGAGCAAAAAAAGCTTCTCAAACAGTGCCTGCTGCTATAAAAGAGTTTTCCAGAGACAGAATTACTCAGGAGGCTCAGGCAAGAAGTCACCAGGACCATGTCCTGCTCTGGGAACTACACCTTGTTTCCTCTAGAACCAGCTGGGTCCCTGGTGTACAGAATGCCCCAGGGAGCAGAGCATTCTCTACAAAAGGGAGGGGCACTGGAGAAGAGAGTGCTCTCTCCTTGAGACAGGACCACACTTGGCCTGCGGAATCAGGAGCCCCACCATGAGCCAGCATCCTCCACACCCATGGACCCTCTAGGACTACTTCAGTCTGATGGACAAACCCTGATTTTGGAACAAGCTCACAACAGGATGGCCAAGCCTTAGGTAACTCTCTCTCTCTGTCATAGATAAGCAAATTGACTTTAATAAACATTGGGGCCACTTCCTCTGCTTTTCCTGAGTTTTCGGGACCTCTGTTTCCCTCTCCTATCTCCGTCGTTGGAGTGGAAGGTAAAATACAAACCCCCTGTGTATCCCACAGCTTCTCTGCCCACTGGGAAATGAAGACTTTGCCCATTCTTTTTGTGCTTCCCAACTGCCCTACCCCAGACTGGAAAAAAATCTTGTGATTAAATTAGACACCTAACTTATTTAACATCACCGGCTTCCTTTCTTGAGCCCTTGGAAAAACTTAACTGAGACTTTACATACAACCTTCTTCTTCCCTTTATCTAGGCCTGGAGTAAAACAACAGAGTTTTCTGTTCTAAGTTTATAAGTCTTAGGTTTGAAACCTTTTAAATTTTAAATTTCCGTTCTTGCACACATGCTTAAACTAATGAACATAATACATCAACAGTTCAAAACTTGAAGGGTCCATCCAATCTACCACTATAGAGTTAAAATGCAAAGTTTTTTAGACTGCCTTTTGCCCACTATAGCTACAGTTGCTAACTTACAAACATAAGATGAAGCTCACTATGTCTATGTTATCAAGAATTCAAGGTCACTTAAAACAGCCAGTTCTAGCAACAATGTAAACACTAAAAACTCATTTAAAACTAAAACTTTGAGAGAAGAGATTTATACCCATATAATTTCCTACATTGCTTTTAAAGTCTTGTGATGACTATCACTGTTGGTTTAATAAAAGCCATTGTTTTACAGTGACTTGTGATTCTATTTAAACAAATGTTTTTAGATGTGTAATGTTTGGCAGCCATTCCAAGAACAAAATTCTAAATCCAATCCTTTTAACCTCAAACTAGCTTTTAATAATAGAGCCACTAAAAGTCTAAGAGAAACTTATTAGACTTATTGATATATTAAACCATACAGGAATGCATAGTCAAATATAAAATATTTAACTTTCTTTGGAATGTATTTATAAACATATTGTAAATATCTGTTCCAAAGCTGTTGTGAGATTTCTAAAGTTATAGTATGCCTTAATATATATAATACCTATGTAATTAATAATAATTATCTATCCTAAATTGTGTGCCACAAAAATGGCCAGATCTCCTTTGCATCTTTGACCATGGCTAATATAAGACTTTTGTCATCCACAGACAATTACTGTTTTACTTTGATTCTGCTTAGACAACAGTTTATAATCAGCCATGGTCCAAAAATTGCTTCTTTAAAAAATATATATTATAAGCCGGGCGCGGTGGCTCACGCCTGTAATCCTAGCACTCTGGGAGGCTGAGGCGGGCGGATTGCTCGAGCTCAGGAGTTCGAAACCAGCCTGAGCAAGAGCAAGACGCCGTCTCTACTATAAATAGAAAGAAATTAATTGGCCAACTAATATATATATAAAATTAGCCGGGCATGGTGGCGCATGCCCGTAGTCCCAGCTACTCGGGAGGCTGAGGCAGCAGGATTGCTTGAGCCCAGGAGTTTGAGGTTGCTGTGAGCTAGGCTGATGCCACGGCACTCACTCTAGCCTGGGCAACAAGCGAGACTCTGTCTCAAAAAAAAAAAAAAAAAAAAAAAATATATATATATATATATATATATATATATTATAAAAATAACTAAAAACTTTTTAATTTAACTTTTTGTTTAAAACACTGCTGATTTTCTTGCTTTGTTTTCCAGAGTCATGACAAGTATTAAATAAAATAACAAAGTTTATCTGATGTCTGCAGGATTTAAAAATGATTCAATCCTGCCTGGCCCAAACTTATTTCACTGCTGTCTTAAGGGCCGATGTAAAGGGATAAAATTAGTAAACATCTGATTCCCTTGTCATCTTTCTCCTCAATTTGTCCACCATCTACCTGCCAGCAGTAAAACTCACTTGACAGCTTCTTAAAGAGACCACAACATTTACAGCCTAGAGACTAGATCTTACTCAAGGATTTCTCAAGACAAACTGGGCCTCTTCAACTGTAGGAAAAAAAAAAAAAGTCTTTTAAATAATTCTCACTACTACAGCTAAACTTCTGGGAATTCTGTACTGAATTCATCTCTCACGGCTCAAGCCTACAAATCCTCAGAAGAACCTGCTTCCACCCACAGCAAACTGCCTGAGAGTCCACTGGGGGCTTATACCTGCCAGCCCATCATGGACACCAGACTCTGATTCACTCAACAGAAGCCTCAAACTGTGAGCTTTAAAATGCTGTGGTATAGAAAACATCTTACTGTTCTTGTCCTCCTCCTTATACTTCAAAGTATTAATACCTAACTCGCATACCAGGACTATCCATCCCCCTTTTGCCCATGCTGAGAAAAAGATTGTTGTTTTTTTTATTGACTGGTCAGAAAAACTACAAACTAACCTTCAAAACATTCTAAAAAAGGACTAATACACTTTATGAACAGACCAACTTCTGGTAGATTTATTTGACTGATAGACTTTAAATCCAGTATATGGCCATGGTTCTCTTGATTAGCTCCTTTAATAGGGCCTCTAGTAGTTTTGCTTTTAGCTCTCATTTTAGGACCCTGCATTCTCCGCTGACAGCATTCACACAAAGCCAATTTCAAGCTCTAGCTGTTTCTCTTCATTGAAACCCCCAATCTGCCTCTAACCTTACTTTAAAGACTTTCCGTTACAAACCCCCACTCCCTTCGTAATACAAATAAACTAATAGGCAGGGACATCTCAACCCCCATGTTCAGCAGGAAGCAACTCCAGAAGATGAGACCTCCACCCATAGTCCCCAGATTTTGAGTTCATTAAATAGAATTTTTTCCTACCAAAGAGAGGGGGAAATGAAAGATGGTCTTACTAATAACCTATCTAACGGGGGAAAATAAACTTTCAAACAGAAAGTAAGAGATATAAATTCACAACTACCCTTTGTTTAATTAAAACACATGTGGCCTAGTTACCTCTATCAAGAAGAATGAGGAAACCTCTTTTGTTATCAGTCCACTGAAACAGAAAGAAAAAAATGGCCATTTCTACCCTATGAAAGCACCAAGCAACTTTCCTCGTCGCCCTACATTTCTTTCCCCCCTCTGTGTGTCGTCGCCTTTCTCACTATTTCTTTCTTTCTCAGGAAAATAAACTTTTACTTTTGTATATCCTATTCACGGAGAATCCTATCTATCCCCCGTATGGATTTAACACCCCAACAGCTACTACGAATAACTAACACCGTGAACATTCGTGCATAAGCTTCTGTACGGACATCTCAGTTCTCTCGGGGTACACACATGCTCACCTAGGAGTGGAATCGCGGGGTCATACGGCGATTCTATGTTTAGTCCTTTGAGGGCGTACTGGAATGTTTTCCAAAGTAACTGCGCCATTTTGCATTCCCACCAGCAGTTTTAAATTTTTTAGACAGACTTGAACACCCTTGGCCTGTGATAACAATGAAAATCAAAGGCAGCCCCATCTCTGCCTTGCTTGGGTGGGAGGGAGTAAGCTGGAAGAAATTAAAAGGGTGGGGACAGGCCGGGCTGGGTTCCCCGGGCGACTGGAGGGCGCTTGCGGTCCGGTCCCGGCAGCCCCCGCGCGCGGCCAACGGCCGGCCGGGAGAGCCCTCGTGCGCGCCAGAGCCCTGCTCCGCCCGCGCTCCAGGCTAAGCGCGACGGGCCGGCTGGTGGGCGGGTGGGTGCCAGTGTGGGTGCAAAGCACTTGAGGGGTGGAGGCCACAGTACAGGAGGAGGAGGATGCGGTGGGTGGGAGGGCTCCTGGGTCCTAGCGTGTGAGGCTGCATTCGCTTTCATCCGCTTTGGTTATGAGGTGTTTTCCGGCCGTCTTCCCCTCACCGCCAGTCCAGACCAGGTGCTGACAGGGCGAGGAGAGGGCACGATCCACTGTCTGTTCCAAATGAAGCAACACTTGGGTTCTTTAGACTATGGGAAGAGTTTGAGAATTAGGATTTTATCCCTGTTCGCTTATTTAATGCTTTTCCACAGGCTCCTATCTTTTCCGCCACTTAAGCTCATTCCTTGAAAATGCTGCCGCTCCCCAGCACCACAGCTTTACATGGGGCGCAGTGTTAAAATCCACTTACATTGTGACTACTTTTTCTTCCCTGTATTGTACAGACTGGTTACCAACCGGGCCCTGTGTGAAATCTTTAAAATTCTAGAATCTGTGTTCTCCATTCCGTTTCCTTCCTAATGCCCTAGATGGGGCCGTCCAGCTTTTAGGACAATGACTAGAAACTGATTTTTTTTTTTTTTTTTTTTTTGAGACAGAGTCTCGCTTTGTTGCCCAGGCTAGAGTGAGTGCCATGGCGTCAGCCTAGCTCACAGCAACCTCAAACTCCTGGGCTGAAGGGATCCTCCTGCCTCAGCCTCCCAAGTAGCTGGGACTACAGGATGTGCCACCATGCCCGGCTAATTTTTTTTGTATATATTAGTTGGCCAATTAATTTCTTTCTATTTATAGTAGAGACGGGGTCTCGCTCTTGCTCAGGCTGGTTTCGAACTCCTGACCTCGAGCAATCCGCCCGCCTCGGCCTCCCAGAGAGCTAGGATTACAGGCATGAGCCACCGCGCCCGGCCGAAACTGATTATTGACTCTTTCGCTAGTCACCCTACTTTCCACATTGGCGGAAGGCATTGATTTCCAAAATAAAAATCTGACCCTTTTACTTCCTGTTTTAAAAACTTTAATGCAAGCCGGGTGCCCTGGCTCACGCCTGTAATCCTAGCACTCTGGGAGGCCAAGGCGGGCGGATTGCTCGAGGTCAGGAGTTCAAAACCAGCCTGAGCAAGAGAGAGACCCCTCTCTACTAAAAATAGAAAGAAATTAATTGGCCAATTAATATCTATAGAAAAAATTAGCCGGGCATGGTGGCACATGCCTGTAGTCCCAGCTACTCGGGAGGGTGAGGCAGTAGGATTGCTGGAGCCCAGGAGTTTGAGGTTGCTGTGAGCTAGGCTGACGCCATGGCACTCACTCTAGCCTGGGCAACAAAGCGAGACTCTGTCTCAAAAAAAAAAAAAAAAAACAAAAAACTTTAATGCCTTCTCAATCATCATGGACTGCGGAAGCTTTCATAATCTGGCTTCACCCAATCATTTCATTATAATTAGTCTCCCTTCATCCAACCCAGGAAACCTAATGTTCCAATGAAACAGAGATGTGACATCCTGAGTACAACATACATTTTAAGATTGTTGTACTTACCCCCACAGAGAAATAACAGAAGTTTCACCCCTAAATAATAACAAAAGGGGCAGTCTCAATTATTTTTCTTTGGAAAGTAGCCTGAACTCCAGGTAGTAGGGGTACAGATCCAATAGTGTAGGACTGATCAAATGGAGGTGGGGGGTGACCCCTGCCTCTGGAACACTTCCTCCTCTTTCTCTTCACCTCTCCTCCAATTAGTGAAATATTCATCTATCAAATGTCCCCTTTAAAATTCATAGCTGCTTCTTTATGACCCCACTGTCTTAAATTAAAATGTCCTAAAACAATAGAAAATATTATGTCCCATGTACAAGGATGATCCCAAATTCTATGAAATACTTCATATATGTTGTTCCTTTTGTGCTCCCTAGTATATTTATATTTCTGTTATAGCACTTCAATTGTCACATAACTGTTTCCATATATGTCTTTCTTCACTGTTTCTGAAACATAGAGGCTACATTTTACTTATCTTTGTATCCTTAGTGCCTAGTACAGTATGGTATTGAATAAACAAATGCCGAATAAATATTTGGTAATGAATGAATAAATGTGTTAGTCATTATTTCTGACTTCTCCAAGTTGGCAACTTCTTGAAAGAGTATCTAATCTTAATCATTTTTTCCCTAGAACGTGTTAATTACTGGCATATATTGTTTCCAATTAGTGCTTAAATGGATTTTATATATTCCATTCTGTACTCATTACTATGGTTTAATGTTTTATGTTGGTCACTGACACAAGATCTAAAACTGAAAAGAATGGGCTGGCTACGGTGGCTCATGCCTGTAATCCTAGCTCTCTTGGAAGGCGGAGGCGGGTGGATGATTGCTCAAGGTCAGGAGTTCGAAACTAGCCTGAGCAAGAGCGAGACCGTCTCTATTATAAATAGAAAGAAATTAAAACTGAAAGGGCCTTAATCGTCTAATAACAACTGTTCATTTCCTACAGATAAAGATACGGAGCAAGGAGAGATCAGGTGATTTCCCACAGCAACCAGAAAATACTGGGTCTAGAATCAAGTTCTCAAATTTCCCAGGTTAATACTCATTCTACTACATTTTGCTACTTAGATTGAATATATGAAACAACTTTACCACTTTAATTTTTTTAACAACACCTACAAGAGATCCTCGTCATCCCATACCATTTATTTCAACAAACATTTTTGGAGTTACCTACTCTGTTAAAAACATTTGAAACTCCTATTTTTAAGTTGCCATCTTGTGGAGGATCTTATAACCCAGTGTTGATAAAAATACTATTTCGCAAAAGAAAAAAAAGCTTTGTTTCTCTTTGAGTAGGAATTTTTTAAAGTTGTAAATTTTCCTTAGTTTTATTTCACTCTCAACCTTAATAGTTTGTAAAGTCGTATTAGAGGTCTTCAAAAGTAAAATTTCTTTTTTTTTTCTAGGTTTTCTGATCCTTTCTATGAGTTTCACCATCTGTGGTCTTTACCAACAACTGTGGTTTAATCAGTTGGTAATAGAGAAAAATCATTAACTAGGAGAGAATGTCAAATCTAAAAATGAAAGAGGCAGCCCTTATCTATCTTGACAGAAGTGGAGGCCTCCAAAAGTTTATAGATGATTGCAAGTACTACAATGGTATGTGCAGCAAAGGTGACTTTATTTTAGAAACTCTCAACTAAATTCCTACATATAACAATCCTGATTTTTACATTTGTCTGTTTTCACAGATTCAAAACAAAGTTATGCTGTCTATCGATTCAATATTTTAATAAATCCTTCTGATGTTGTTGAGTTAGATGCTGAACTTGGAAATCACATTTTACACCAGCCTTTAAAAGCTGCTCAAGTTTTCCAATCAGTAAGTTAAAGAAAGAAATAATTTTATACCACATGGAATTTTTGGTAACTTTGTTTGTTCGTTTGAAATTACAGGTCTGTTTTATTGCTGTTAAGACTCTCTCATTAATTGGACAATTGCAGACAGAAACTCAAGTAAGTTTTGGTGAAATCGAATAAAGGAAACTCAGGCACAAACTTTCACGATGACTTGTAAATCAATGTTTTTATATTTTTTATTTATTAAAAAGTATACCTTATTTTTTCTAAGTTCAATGGAATATCTTACATGCACATCATTTCCTATATTATCACTTATAACATTAAACACTTCTATAATAAAGTATTTCAAACATACTCAAAACTAAAGAGAATAATACAATGAATTTCTATGTATCTATCACTCAGATTCAATATTAGAATATTTTGCCATACATGCATCATCAATTTTTTTCTGAAGTATTTTAAAGCAAATGCTAAATGTTCTATTATTTTATCTCTACATACTTTCGTATCAACCTCTAAAAACTATGGACATTCCCCTCTCCCTCCCTTTTTACTACACTTGATCTTAGCCAAAAGACTGAGAAGTGATTTCCCTCCCTTTTTTTTATACCAACGACTTTTTGAAGAAACTAGTTAATTCTCCTATTGTTACATAACCTGAATTTGTCTAATGGTTTCCTTGTGGTGTTATGTGTCTTATTCCCCTAAACTTCATATTTCTAAAATAGGAATTGGCTCTAGAGGATTTTTAGATTCAGATTCAACTCGTTTTGATAAGAATACATCATAGTTGATGTCATATATTCAATATTGCACTATATCAGGAAGGTATAATATCTGTTGTCCAACTTTTAACAATGTCACAAGTGATCAGTGGGTTCATGTGATGTCATTCTGAACTCTCCATTATATGGTTTCCCATCAACTTTTTCCTAATGGTTTTAGCAGTCATTGATATTCATTGACTAGAATCCATTATTTCATTAGGAGTTGCAAAATTATAATTTTTCCAATGTTAGCATTCTTTCTGAATTTATTAGCTAAAATTATTCTATAAAAGAAATTTTCTTTCATCAACTATTTAGTTACTTTGAAATATAATTTATACAGGAAAGACAGGATAAATGTTTGATTATTTGCCTTTATATTTTTTCAAAGAGTAACAAATTGAAATCTAGCAGTGATGACCACTTTTCTTTTCTTTTTGTTTTTCTTTTTTTAAATATGAGGAACTCATGACCTTTTAAATATAGCTGATTTAATATAGCTGTTGTATTTCAATGAATCTCTGTTATCCTTTTAATGCTTATATTATCCTACCTTCGGTCATTGAGAATCCCTTCAAATTTGCTCCTATGTCCTATTGACATAGGCTGTTTGTTTTTTATAGCTCCCTTGGTTTCAAAAACAAAATGTCCCAATTCTATCTTGTATATTTTCTGTGCCAGACTTGGAATCAGCCATTTCCCCCAAGGAGCCCTGGTTCCTTTTAGTGAGAAATGATCTTTAGAGTTCACAGTCTGGGTACTAGGAGTGTTCTTTGCTATTGGGTTGACATTGTTTTTCAAGTCTTTTCAGTAGTATTAGCAAGGAAATGTGTATATTTAAGGAAAAATAATGAGTTCATAATGGTATTTTCAGTTAAAAATGTTAGATTACAAGATTTTTACTTCTTTAACTTTATTTTATTTTTTCATTTTTATTTTTAGCACACAGATGGTCACTGAGCTACTTCTTTAACTTTACACTTGAATCTTTTCTCTTATGCTTAAAATTTTGTTCCTAACAACATTGACAAATCATTTACTAAATTTGCTCAACAGTATACTTACTATATTATAATGCAAGTCAAATGGGATCTGCAATTTTAATACAATTTTTTTGTTCTTATTAGATTAATATTGTGCTGAAATTAACACATTTACCTCCTCTGCCAAGTTATGGTCTCAATCTTTGTGACTTTCCACTTGATTATACATCTCAGAGATTTTATATGATGCAAGGAATTGTGATCGCAATGACAACAGTAACTAAGTATACACAAGGTGCAAGATTTCTTTGTTCAGATGAAGCATGCCCTCTTTCAGAAGGTAAATATTAAAATGTAAAATCAAAACATCAAGCAATTTATTTTTTAATCCTAAATCGTGTTTATAATTAGTTAGGAGACATAAAGTAGGAAGAATAGAATAAAATTTGATATCTCCTAATGTTTATACATTTGCTTTGCATAATCGTTAAATACATTCTTTCCCCTTTTCTCTCCTGCCCCCAACTTAACAAGTGTACCTATGTTGCTGAAGTACTTGTTCTTCTCACACATTGTTTCATGACTGTTCACCCTGTTCCCACTCCATTTAATGTCCTTCCTCATCCCTTTGTCTTGACTTCAGGTCAGTCCTTCTATAAGATATCTTTTCCACTTATCCCTAATTTTCACTGGGTTGAATGCCCCTCCTGTCTTCTGTCTGAGCAATCTGCAAATGAATATCATATATTGAAATTATCTATTTCTCATTGCCAAATATAGGAATTGTGTGTTTAAGTATCCATATTATCAGTACCTCAGCATAGTATCTGGGAAGAAATAGCTATGCAGTAAGTGTTAATTGAACTACTCTGAACCCAAGTGCAAAATTGAATTAATTATACTTGGAATTAAACTAATTTCAAAGGATTGAAAATAGCTAAGTCTGAAAGCAAATTTAACTTATCACTGTTTTCTTTCAGGATTTCAGTATATAAGAGTGCATGTGCCTGGTGCTACAGAATCTGCAACAATAAGAAGTGACTTTTTGTGCAATCTATGTGCATCTTCACTTCAAGAAGACAGAAAATTTAGAGTACTTGGTGGTAAAATGCATTTACATTTTGCAATTACAATTTTTAAAATACTGTCTGATATTTCATGTGGAAATTAAATTGAATGTATATTCTAATATCTAATTCTTTTTCACTTTGCCTTAAGATAAACAGATAGTTGAAATAATTACCACAAAGGCACTTCAGGCTTTTCAAGGATATTCTAACAACCAGCCATTTAGGTTCCAATCTCTTACAATTTTCCTAAGAGGTGAGTAAGTTCTGTTTGAACTCAAAATAAATTTCTATAAATTATGTAATTGACTTGCTTATACTTATATATTATAAATGGTACTTCTATAGCTTAAGAATCATGTCTTCTTATTCCTGAGTGTTTTAAAAAATATTCATATTTAGCTAATTTATCAATTATTCAGTTAGTCATACAACATTCACTTAAAATGATATTAGCACCTGCTATGTCTATAGCACTGTTCTACATAAGTCACAGTCATTATAAGGCAGTGATCTCTCACTATTCTGTGTGTGTGTCTTAAATAAATATTGGAGTTATTGCTCAGCCCTCTAGAGCTAGAGAGGGAAAAAAAATGGAGATCATTGTTTGATCTTCACAGAAATAAGTTAACCCTTGCTCCTCCTTGTCAACCTTTCTTTCATAGTTTTACCACCAACCAATTTCTAAGTTTGGAATGGAGGAACAAAAATTTTTAGTATGATTTTTAAAATAAACTTTGAATTCATGCAAAGCTTTGCTTGGTCTGTAGATACAAGAAAGGAACCTATGGCCAGGCATGGTGGCGGCTCACGCCTGTAATCCTAGTACTTGGGGAGGCCGAGGCGGGTGTATTGCTCGAGGTCAGGAGTTCGAAACCAGCCTGACAAGAGCGAGACCCCATCTCTACTATCAATAGAAAGAAATTAATTGGCCACCTAATATATATAAAAAAAATTAGCCGGGCAGGGTGGCACATGCCTGTAGTCCCAGCTACTCGGGAGACTGAGGCAGGAGGATTGCTTGAGCCCAGGAGTTTGAGGTTGCTGTGAGCGAGGCTGACACCATGGAACTCACTCTAGCCTGGACAACAAAGCAAGACTCTGTCTCAAAAAAAAAAAAAAAAATAGTGACACTGTATAGGGATATTATACTAAACAAGAGTAAATATTACTAACTCAACTACTGAATTTTTACTGGTTCTGGATCTTTAAACCATATGTCATGTGCAAGTTTCATTTAATGAATATGCATTTTCTTCTTTGTTTATAATTTTAGATGAATCAGTGAATAAAATGAGTATAGGAAATGAATATAAAATTATTGGAATTCCAACATGTGTAAAAACCTCACAAACTGTCTGTATAGAAGCAAATAGCATAACTTTTTGTAATTCAAAAGGTAAGGAAAACATAAATATCATATATTAATAAATATTTAAATTTAAATCTGTTCATCAATTATTGTTCTCCTGTGTGCTGAGCACTCTTCTAAGCATTAGGAATACAGTTGTAAACAAGATAGTCAAGGTTCCTGCTCTTAAATTGTATGATAGACAGATAACATGTAAACTAATCAATAAGACAATTTAAATAATAAGTGCTATGAAGGCAATAAAACGGATAATATTATGGAAACTTGCTAGCAGGCAGGACTTCTTTCTTTGATCTAAGTTTTATTTTTATTTTTTTAAAATATAATTAGCAATAAGAAAAAATGTTTCAGGATGCCAAGAGTTAGAGATTACTACCCTTTATTTTCTAGCTAAGGCAATTCTAAGTAACTGTTTTGGTCTGAGAAAAACTACAAAATGGCATCATTTTCCTCAACTGAGTTCTGAACCAATCAAGAAATAAGATAAAAGTCAGGCACAGTGGGTCATGCCTATAGTCCCAACTACTCTGGAGGATGAGGTGGGAGGCCAGGAGTTTGAGATCAGTCTGGGCAACATAGGGAGACTCTTGTCTCTAAAAAAAAAATTTTTAAATAAATAAGATAGGCCAGGTGCAGTGGCTTATGCCTGTACTCCTAACACTCTGGGGGTCCAAGGCAGGAGGATCGCTTGAGGCCAAGAGTTTGAGACCAGCCTGAGCAAGAGTGAGACCTCATCTCTACAAAAAATAGAAAATTAACCAGGCAGGAGGATTGCCCGAGCCCAGGACTTTGAGGTTGCTGTAAGCCATGATGACACCACTGCACTGCAGCCTGGGAGACAGAGTAAGACTATGTCTCAAAAAATAAATTAAATAGATAAATAAATAAATAAGACAAAAGATAAAGGCAGATGAGGGCCAACATATCACATTTATTACTGATAATTTCCTTTAACAATTCCAACATATTTTAGCATTAAGTAAATAAAAGTAGAGCACACACCTTTTATTTTAACTTGACTCACAAATATCTAAATGTAGGAAAGCAGGGTTAAATCTTGAGTAGAGTTGGATATTTTAGAATCCATAGATAACCATCTATAGTAATAGAGACCCATGTTGAATTTAAATGTAAGTAGATTCTAGATACTTCTACTTATCTTGAAGAGAAAAGCTTCTTAAAAGAACAAAAATGTTGGAAGAAAGCATGGCTGTTGCTTATCTCAAGATTTATTGATTTTGGTAGCAGAACATGACATATATATAAATAGGTGAAGAAGTGTGCTTTCTTATGCTGACCTCCAGAATTAGCCAAATTTAGCCTCCCAAATGTGGCAAGAGTTGGACTAAAAGTAGGCCTCTCTTAGTCCATGGGCATGAGTGAGTAGAAGAAATCATTGCTCTATTTGGCAGCCCAAGAGGAAGGAGAATGGGACTGGGTTATACATGCACTGCTTTTCTTCCCAAACTGACCAATTCTATAAATCAGTCCTTCCTTTCAGGAATTGGAGAGGTCAAGAGGGTGGAGAAAATCTAAATGTTACAATACAATACTGTGCTTTTAAACTAGTAGAATATAAATCTTTCCTTTTAACAACAGCATTCAAATATTTCCCATTGTACTTATTATCATTCATCAAAAGTGATACTATTTCAAACATAGACATATAGGTGCAAATAGCAATACAGGGGCTCCATGATCTGCCTTTGCTCACATCAATCTTAAAAGAAGAATGAGGGATTTTCCTGGTGCCCACAGCCAGTGTATGTGAAAACACAGGGTGACTTCTTCCCTTTATTACATTCCCTGGGTCAGAAATGGTAGACTAGTGTGACCTCCAACCAAAATTTAAAATCATTATAAGAATTTGAATATGGCATCATTTAAACTGTAATTTGATATTTTAGATAAATGGAATCAAATATCTATAATGTTGTTTTAATATATCTATAATCTTGTTTTAAAACTCTTTCTAATATATGTGTCAATATTTACTTTCAGTTCCTTCAGAAATTAGTAACAACTTCAGGTGTCTCCTCTCCTTGACTTCCAGTTCATGCTGGAAGTTTACAGCAGTACTTGCCAATATCTTTGCATCACAAATTGTTCCTCCTGGGACTTACAATTTGCTCAAGCTCTGTTTGTTGATGAGTCTTGTACAGACAAGTGACCGTAAAAAGGAACTGGAAGATTGCCTGGATATTTTAATTATAACAAGTGATACTCTACTAGTAGAGAGGTAAATATATGACATGAATTTTTTAAATATTAATTGGTCACAGGTTTGCATAAATCTTTCCCATGAGCATTATTATAAGAAGAATATTTAGATTTTATCTGAGCTAGTATAATTATTTAAATCAATTTTTATCAATAAAGTTTGAAACTTTCAAAACATAAATTGATAATTGAGATACTTGATTTCAATATTTTAAGAGTCTAACCTCTCAAAGTTTCAATCCATTTCTTTATTTCTTTATTTAAATAAATAAGTGAATTTATTTATTTATTTATTTATAAATAAATGCCAGCCAGCCTTCCTTTTCCCCCATTCCCTAGCTCTATATTCTACTTTTGTGCTTTTTTTTTTCATTTTTAAATAATCTCTCCCTAAGGAGCCAATATGCCATTTTCTTATTTTTCTTCAAGATTCCATTCAATAATATTGATTTGCTGTACCTAAAAGTCTCTCAAAGGTACCAAATTTACTGTTTTGGGGGTGCATCATCCTAACTTTGGAATAAGCCTCTATTTAACATTTTGTGGCTCCCCATTAGCAAGTACCCTTTTCTTAAAAAGTTATTCAAATGTTCACAAAGCTTAGAATAACCTCCTTTACAAATATCTTGTATATAATTCTAAAGCAAAAATAAATTTACAAAATTAATTTAAAATAGAAAAAATGAAATTCAAATTACCATCAATTGAATTGTACAAATGATGTTTTGCTAAAATTAATTGCCACTGGCAATGTAAATATGATGCCAAATTCTATAGATTTCATCACTTTATTCTTCTACTCATGGAGCATGAAAGCATTTTTTCCTCACAGAGTCATCAACTCTGGGTATTATCAAACTTTTAAATTTTATAATCTGATAGGTAGAAAATGGTATTTTATCTTAATTTGCATTTCTTTAACTGGAAATAACTTTCGCCATCATTTAAATCTTATTAAACAATTGTGTCATATTTTATAAACCTCCTAATCTTGTCAATTGTTTATTTTTCTAAGTTGCTTATCTAATTTTTTTTTTTTTTTTTGAGGCAGAGTCTCATTCTGTTCCCCAGGTTAGAGTGCCGTGGTGTCTGCCTAGCTCACAGCAATCTCAGACTCCTAGGCTTAAGCGATCCTCCTGCCTCAGCCTCTCCAGTAGGTGGGACTACAGGCATGCGCCACCATGCCCAGCTAATTTTATATATATATATTTTTGTTGTCGTTGTTGTTGTTAGTTGTCCAGCTAATTTCTTTCTATTTTTGTTAGTAGAGACGGGGTCTCACTCTTGCCCAGGCTGGTTTTGAACTCCTGAGCTCAAATGATCCTCCTGCCTCAGCCTCCCAGAGTGCTAGGATTACAGGCGTGAGCTACCTAGCCGCTTATCTGTTTTTTATTGATTTTTTGATAGCTATTGTAAATTAAGGCCTTTGTCTCTTTCCCTGTTTGTCATTAACCTTTTTTTTTTTTTTTTTTTTTTTTTGAGACAGAGTCTCACTTTGTTGCCCAGGCTAGCGTGAGTGCCATGGCATCAGCCTAGCTCACAGCAACCTCAAACTCCTGGGCTCGAGCGATCCTTCTGCCTCAGCCTCCTGAGTAGCTGGGACTACAGGCACGCACCACCATGCTCGGCTAATTTTTTCTATATATATTAGTTGGCCAATTAATTTCTTTCTATTTATAGTAGAGACGGGGGTCTCGCTCTTGCTCAGGCTGGTTTTGAACTCCTGACCTTGAGCAATCTGCCCACCTCGGCCTCCCAGAGTGCTAGGATTATAGGTGTGAGCCATCGCTCCCAGCCTGTCATTAACCTTTTGACTTATGGTATTTGGGGCTGTAAGAGAGATTTTGATTTTTTGTTTTTCTTTAGGTAAAATTTGTTTGTAGTGAAACGATCATATCCTCTTATCATTAAAAATACTCAATAAATTTTACCAAACACATACACTCCTATAACCACTACCACAATGAGATATAGAACATTTCCACCACCCCAGAAATTTTCCTTTTTCCCTCTTCCAGTCAGTTCCTATCTCCACAGGTGATTTCTGTCACCATAAATTAATTTTCCTGTTGTAGAACTTCATAAAATGGAATCATACAGTGCATCCTCTTTTGGGTCTAGTGTCTATCACTCAATAAAATGTTTTTGAGATTGATCCAGTTGTGTGCATCAGTAATTCATCGTTTTTATTGATGAATAGTATTCCATTGTATGAATATACCATAAATTGTTTATACATTCTCCTAGTGGTGGGTGTTGAGTTTTGCATGTTTTAACTATTATGGATAAAGCTACCGTAAACATTCTTGTACAGTCTTTTTGTGGAAATTATTTTCATTATCTTGGGTAAATACCTAGGAGTGAATTGCTGGTTCATAAGGTAGATGTATATTTAACTTTATAAGAAACTGACAGTTTTCCAAAGTGATTGTACCATTTTATATTCCTACCAACAATGTGAGAGTTCCACTTGTTTCCAGCCTTATAAACATTTGGTTTTGTCAGTCGTTTTCATTTTAGCCATTCTAGTGAGTATGAAATAGTATCTCATGGTTCCAGTTTGCACTCCCCTGGTGACTACTGATTTGAGCTCTTTTTCATGTGCTTATTGGCCATTCATATATCTTCTTTTATGAAGTGTCTGTTCAAGTCCTTGGGTTGCCTTTTAGTTTGGTTGTTCTGAATGTATGTTCTTTGTTACACACACACACACATACACACACACACACACACACATATACATATATAATTGTTTTCCCAGTCTAAAGCTTGCTATTTTTTAAATTTTTTTTAATGGTGTCTTTGATGATTTCTTAGTTTTGATTAAGTTCAGTTTATTATTTTCTTTTATGTGTAGCGTTTTCTGTGTTCAAATCTTTGCCTACAACCAGGTCATGAAGATTTTCTTTTATATTTTCTTCTAGAAGCTTTATAGTTTTTAGCTTACTATTTATTTATTTATTTGGACGAGGTCTGCTATGTTGCCCAAGCTGGTGTCAAACTCCTGGGCTCAAGCAATCCTCCTGACTCAGCCTCCTGAGTAGCTGAGACTATAGGCATATGCTACTACGCCTCACAAGAAGCATTATAGTTTTAGCTTTTATATTAGGTCAGTTATCTATCTCGTTAACTATGTATATGATGTGAGGCATGAGTTAAAATGTTTTCTATGCATTTATCCAATTTTTCCACATCATTTGTTGAAAAGACTGTCCTTTTCCCATTGAATCATTTTGGTACCATTGTTGAAAATAAATCGAACTGGGTAGAAACTGAGTATAAAATTGAACTGGATATAAATCTATTTGAAGTCTTTTCTATTACTTCAATATATTTGTCTATGCTTATACCAATACTACACTCTCATCATTATTGTAGCCCTGTGCTCAGTCTTGAAATCAAGTGATGTAACTTTATTCTTAATTTGTAAGATTTTTAAAAAATGCTTTTAGGCCCTTTGCATTTTCTTACAAAGTTTAGAATCAATATGTTAATACCAACCTCCTCACCAAAAAGAAGCCTTTGAGAATTTTGATTGGAATTGCATTTAGTGTATTAATCAATTTGGGGGAGAATTCACACTTAACAATATTGAGTCTTCCAAGCCATAAGTATGGTCTATCTCTCCATTTATTTAGATCTTCTTTAATTTGTCTCAGCAGTATTTTATAAAGGTCATGCATATATTTGTTAAATTGATTCCTGAATATTTTCAACTAAAAATAGCATCAAATTAAGTGTTTCATTAATTTCATTTTCAATAGTTTGCTATGAATATATAGAAATACAATTGATTTTTGTATTTTGACTTTGTATTCTGTGATCTTGCTTCAGTAGTTTTAAAAGTTCCTCAGGTGATTTCACTATGTAGCCAAGTTTGAGGCTCATCATTCCATATCACTGTGTACTAAGCCTGGCTACATATTAGAACACCTGGGAGAATTTAAAAATATATATATTTATGACTATGTCTCACTTCCAGAGATTCTAATTTAGGGGGTTGGGGTGGGGGGTGCAGCATTGGAATTTGGTAAAAGCTCCCCAGGTGATTTTAATGTGGGCTAGGGTTGGTTTTATTTTAGAAAGAAACTGTAAAAGTTTCTTTCTAAAATCACTCTCTTATTTTATATATCTTCAAACTAACATCCAAATTCCTTGGAATGGCACATACACTAGACATATTTTATACCATCTACCTATCAAAATCTAACCCTCTTTTTTGCATTGCATGTTTATGCCTCACCCTCTTTTGCTTTACATGTCTATGTCTACTCATTATAGTTGATTGTACCAGAAAGCTATGTCTTCTGTGGCAATGATTTGAAAACTAAGCTAAGATAATCATACTCCTTTCTTAGAATTTAAATTTGAGAAATAAAGATACTGAGGCAATTAGAAAAGAGGTTAGAAACTAAAAAGCTGTATCAAGGGTTGCCAGGATACAGAGGCAGCAGGGGTAGTTATGATGGGACATTGACAAGCCTAATGCAAAAATTCAGAATAAGCAAAGAAAACAATCCATAAAAAGAGGAAGGCCCAGTTTAAATGTCATCTCTGTGTAACTTTCTTTGACTCCCTTTCAGGAAGAAATAATACTCCCTTATGAATATTCTAAAGATATTATTTTAGTACTTATTGCATTATGTTTTAGTTTTTTATGTCTCTGTTTTTAGGCTACAAGGTTTCTAAGTTAAGGACCAAGTCTCATATATGTTTTTATCCCTAGCAGATAGCTGGTATAGTATAGCACAGGTGTTCAATAAACATTGAAACAAATTAAATTTAATTGTGCAGCTATTAACACATTATGACTTCTGAAAATCAAAAGAAGTAATGGAAATTTTATTTTTTCCCCCTAGGCTTTTGAATTTTAGCATAAACCTTGTTCCTCGTGGTATATGTCATCCAGTCTCTGCTGAAATTTTTCCCACTCTATCCAGGAATAAGTATGGAACTGGAGCAGTTAGCATTCAAGCTGGCAGTGCTTTGCTAGCCAAAGGTGGTATCTGCTTTATAGGAGATTTGGCTTCACACAAGAAAGATAAACTTGAACAGCTTCAATCAGGTAAAGAGTTTTTTCAAATTAATGTTTACCTATTTAACATATGCTCTCATCAGTGTCAAGAAGTTACTTAACAGTTAAGATAGTATTGCACATGTTTTAGGAATTGAGAAATTATATTAAATGGCATTTCTCATTTCAGTTTTATAAATAAAAACAGAGGAATTCAATGTGCAAATGTACTGTTTTAGCCTTTGGTTTCAGTTTGTCTCAATACATGAGTTTGTATTAGGCCAGATTTATATCATCTTCTTGTCTTATTGCTTTTGCTAACAACTTAAGTACAGTGTTGAAAAGTAGTAGTGAGAGGGGAATTCTTGCCTTGTTCCTGATCTTAGTAGGAAAGCTTCAAGTTTCTCACCATTAAGTATGTTAGTTATACATTTTCTGTAGATGTTCTTTATCAAGTTGAAGTTCTCCTATATTCCTACTTTGCTGAGAGTTTTTATCATGAATGGGTGTTGGATTTTGTCAAATGCTTTTCTGCATCTATTAATATAATCATCCTTTTTTTTTTTCCTTTAGCCTGTTAATGTGACAGATTACATTACTTAATTTTTGAGTATTAAACCAGTCTTGCATACCTGGCATAAATCCTACATGGTCATGATGTATAATTCTTTTTACATATTGTTGGATTTGATTTGCTATATTTTGTTTAGGATTTTTGCATCTATGTTCATGAGAGATTTTGCTCTATAGTTTTCTTTTCTAATAATATTTTTGTCTTGTTTTAGTATTAGGGTAATGCTAGCCAGGCCAGTTTTAATAACAAGAATGTGACCATAACCATGGACTGGGCAAAGAGCAGGCAGGACCTTACCTTCTTGACATGTCAACAGGAATGTACAAGAGTGCTCAGGGGGCTGGGTGTGGTGGTTCACGCCTGTAATCCTAGCACTCTGGGAGGCCAAGGTGGGCGGATTGCTCAAGGTCAGGAGTTCGAAACCAGCCTGAGCAAGAGCGAGACCCCTCTACTGAAAATAGAAATTAACTGGCCAACTAAAAATACATAAAAAAAAAAAAAAATTGGCCAGGCATAGTGGTGCATGCCTGCAGTCCCAGCTACTTGAGAGGCTGAGGCAGGAGCATCGCCTGAGCCCAGGAGTTTGAGGTTGCTGTGAGCTAGGCTGGTGCCACGGCACTCTAGCCTGGGCAACACAGTGAGACTCTGTCTCAAAAAAAAAAAAAAGTGCTCAGGGTACATAGCATATTGCTTCATCCTGCAAGAGAGGGTAGAAATAGGCCCATATTAATGTGGTCAATTGATTTCTGACCATGGCACCAAAACTAGTCAATGGGAAAACAAGTTTATTCAACAAACAATGGTGGAACATATGGTTACATGTATAGAAGAAATCAATCTTAGCCCATACCTTACAACTATACACAATAATTAATTTGAGATGGATTATAAACCTAAATGTAAACTAAAAATATAAAGCTGCTAAAAGAAAATATAGGTGGCTTCATGACCTTAGGGTAGGCAAAGATTTCTTAGACAGAATTCAGATAGCACTAAATGTAAAAGAAAAGAATTGATAGACCGAATGTCATCATAAAATTATATACATTAAAAGGCCCCATTTAAAAAGTGAATAGCGAAACAAAGAAAATGAAAATAATTGTAATACATATATTTGCCAGAACATTAAAAACTTTCTATAAGTCAATAATATAAAAAACAAAGAATTCACCAGAATATTGGGAAAGACTTGAATAATGGCTCTCAAAGGAAGGTAGACAAAATGACCAATAAAGCACATGAAAGAGTGTTTAACATCATTAGTTATCAGGGAAATGAAAATAAAAACCATAATAAGATACCAACATCAAATACTAGGAGAGCCAGCTTCATGAGTATGGAACAAGTGCAGTTGTACAGAGGCCCTCCTCCCCGCACAAGAGCTGGGCATTTGAGTTAAAATTTTGCTGTCACCATCCACCAATATTTTATTTTTAGTAATTAGTCAAAGATTTATTCAGGAGGAACTTACCATACAAGGCAGTCTTGGGTGGCATCAAGACAAGGTAGATCTCCATGTTTGCAATGCATGCCTGTCTAGTCTTTTATACCTTGTGTGGAGAAAAAAAAAAAAAAAAAAGGAAAGGGGGAAAAAAAGTTACAGGTGACATGTTAAGTCATCTGGTTGTTTTCTTTCTTTACTTTCTACTTCAAGGAATTGTTTCGGTTCCCAGTGATCTGGTCAATACTCTTAAGTGTGAGTGGGAGGA
This sequence comes from Microcebus murinus, assembly GCF_040939455.1. Classification (NCBI taxonomy): domain Eukaryota; kingdom Metazoa; phylum Chordata; class Mammalia; order Primates; family Cheirogaleidae; genus Microcebus; species Microcebus murinus. The sequence continues at coordinate 89,911,738 of NC_134110.1, read as the reverse complement.
GGTAGTGTTTTGGGCAGTTATCTAGATTGTCTGGTTGCTGCATCCTACAACTCACTTTGTGGTCATGTACCCAGAGTACATTTTTACAATGGCAACCAAAGAACCATTACTGCATCCTACAACTCACTTTGTGGTCATGTACCCAGAGTACATTTTTACAATGGCAACCAAAGAACCATTACCAAACACTATGTAGTGTTTACTAAGGGCAAAGGGAAAATGCAGCAGAAGTCCTTATTTTTGGAAGGACACAGTGGTAAAATGCAACGGTTCTGTTACATGTAAGGGTTTTGCAGAGCCTTACACAAACTCCACTTTACCGGTATGGCAGTATTCACAGATCTTTCAATGAGCTCCACTTTGAAGAACTAATTTTTTTTATTTTATTTTATTTCGGCATATTATGGGGGTACAGATTTTAAGGTTTCAATAAATGCCCATTTCCCCCCCTCCCTCCACAAGTCTGAGTCTCCATCATGACCATCCCCCAGATGGTGCACATCTCACTCATTATGTATGTATATATCCGCCCCCCTCCCCCCTCCCACCTGCCCAATACCCTATTACTGTAGTACCTATGCGACCACTTAGTGAAGAGCTAATTTTAACAGCTAAATGTGAAAACATTTTGGCTTTCCTGCAAGCTTCAGTTTTTCCAATATTTCCAGATTTTCCAACACTTAGTGACTATTCTGTTCTCCAGCTGTAGCCTTCTAGGTTTTCACTCTCATTTCTTTCCACATTCACATAGGTTCTAATTTATAAGTGGGAGCTAAATGATAGGTACACATGGTCATAAAGTGGTATAAAGGACATTGGAAAATATATATTTCATCAATCTTGTTTAACTCAAATTTTAAATAATTTTATCTTTGAATTTGTATTTTATAAGGAAATCCAATGAGACAATGGAGTAGAGGAGACACATGCATCCACGTATCTACTGTGCCTTGCTGCCCTATTTCATACAGAATTTGCAATCACTATGCTGCTTTCATAACATATTTAACATGTACTTGCTTTGATTCTTGCTAGACTCCCATGTATCATGGGTAAACTGCAATTCAGTGCTCATATTCCATATCAACACCTCTTTAACTGAGTATGAGGGGGTGCTAATAGGCCCAAGCAGCCATGCCTTCTGTTTGAACCAGACTAACTTCTAATGCAGAAAGAAGGCTATGGCATTTGAAGAAACACAAATGACCAAGGAACCGTATCATAGCCTTTCTTACTTGTTTACTTCCCTATATTTACCAATCAATTACACTGGCAATGATGACACAGAAGGAAAGGGGAAAATAGGGCAATCCCATAGTTCCTTTTCAGTCCTTCGTTACTCAGCAGAAAGCTATAGGTAGAAACTTTTAGTGAAATGTGTGACAAAACTAGAAGAATCTTGTTACCTGACTTCAAATTATACTACAGAGCTATAGTAACCAATACAGCATGGTACTGGCATAAAAATAGACACATAGACTAATGGAACAGAATAGGGAACCCAGAAATAAATCCACACATCTCTAGTGAACTTATCTTTAACAAAGTTGCCAAGAACATGTTTTGGGGAAAGGATAGTCTCTTCAGTAAATGGTGCTGGGAAAACTTGATGTCCACATGCAAAAGAATGAAACTAGATCCTTATCTCTCACCATATACCAAAATAAAATCAAAATGGATTAAAGACTTAAATCTAAGACCTGAAACTATGAAACTACTAAAAGAAAACATTGGGGAAGTAAGTCAGGACTTTGGTCTGGGCAAGGACTTCTTGAGTAATACCCCCAAAACACAGGCAACAAAAGCAAGATTGGACAAACAGGACTACATCAAGCTTAAAAGCTTCTGCATAGCAAAGGAAACAATCAACAAAGAGACAGCCCACAGAATGGGAGAAAATATTTGCAAACTACCCATCTGACAAGGGATTAATAACTAGAATATATAAGGAACTCCAGCAACTCAATAGGGAAAAGTCAACTAATTCAATTTAAAAATGAGTAAAAGAGGCCGGGCGCTGTGGCTCACGCCTGTAATCCTAGCTCTTGGGAGGCCAAGGCGGGCGGATTGCTCAAGGTCAGGAGTTCAAAACCAGCCTGAGCAAGAGCGAGACCCCGTCTCTACTATAAATAGAAAGAAATTAATTGGCCAACTGATATATATATAAAAAATTAGCCGGGCATGGTGGCGCATGCCTGTAGTCCCAGCTACCCGGGAGGCTGAGGCAGAAGGATCACTCGAGCCCAGGAGTTTGAGGTTGCTGTGAGCTAGGCTGTCGCCACGGCACTCACTCTAGCCTGGGCAACAAAGCGAGACTCTGTCTCAAAAAAAAAAAAAAAAAATGAGTAAAAGATCTGAATAGACACTTCTCAAAAGAAGACTTACAAATAGCCAACAGATATATGAAAAAATGCTCAACATCACTAGTCATCAGAGAAATGCAAATCAAAACTACAATGAGATATTATCTCACCCCAGTTAAAATGGCTTTTTTCAAAGAGATAAGCAATAATGAATGATGAGGATGTTGAGAAAGGGGAACACTTGTACACTATTGGTGTGACTATAAACTAGTGCAACCACTATTGCACTATTGAGAACAGTATGTAGAGTCCTCAAAAAACTGCTACCTGTATATCCAAAAGAAAGGAAATCAGTATATCAGAAGATATCTGCACTCTCATGTTTATGACAGCACTATTCACAATAGCCAAGATTTGGGATCAACCTAAGTGTCCAACAGTGGATTGATGGATAAAGAAATTGTAGTACATGTATACAATGGAATGTTCTGTAGCCATAAAAAAGAATGCAATCCTGCCATTTTCAACAACATGGGTGGCACTAGAGAACATTACATTAAGTGAAATAAGCCAAGCACAGAAAGACAAATCTCGCATGTTCTTATTCATACATGGGAGCTAAATATTAAAAACAATTGATCTCATGGAAACAGAGAGTAGAATGATGGTTACCAGAAGCTGTGAAGAGTAGCAGGGAGGGTGGGGGATAATTTGGGGATGGTTAATGGCTGCAAAAATATAGTTAGATAGATAAATATAATGAACGATATTTGACAGCACAACAAAGTGGCTATAGTCAACAAAAAGTTATGGTATACTTTAATAAGTTATGGTATACTTTAAAATAACTAAGAGTGGCATTGGAATGTTCCTAACACAAAGAAATGATGAATGCTTGAGGTGATGGATACCCCAATTACCCTGATTTTATCAATACACAGTGTATGCCTGTATCAAAACATCACATGTACCCTATAAATACATGCAACTATTATGTACCCATAATAATTAAAAATAAACTATTTTTAAAAAGCAGTTAAATAGCAGTTTTGTGCAGCATTTCCATTGTTCTGATAAAAACAAAATACATGTGAATGTGCAAAATACTAGTGGTTCCACCTATGAGTTAAATGCTCATATGTTTGCATTTAAGACAGGTATTGTACAATATAGAGATAAAATTCATGCCAATAAAATTTTGATTTTTCTCTATTTAGAATGAAAATTACTGCTGTTACATTTTTTGTAACAGTTTTATTGAGATTCACACATCATACAATTCACCACTTGAAGTATACCATTCAGTGTTTTTTAGAATATTCATAAAGTTGTGCAAAACTATTACCACTAATTTCAGAATATTTTCATCACTCCAAAAGGAAACCCCATATCCATTGATAGTCACCTCCCAACCCTGCTTCCCCCCACCCACTCCACCATAGTTCCTGCCAAACATTAATTACTTTCCCCCTCTATGTATTTGCCTTTTCTGAGCATTTCATATTAAGTCAAACCTCAGTATCCTCAGGGAATTGTTTCCAGGGCTCTTGTGGATATCAAAATCCGAAGATGCTCAAGTCCCTTACATAAAATGACATAGTATTTGCATATAACCTGCACACATCCTCCTATATAGTTTAAATCATCTCTAGATTACTTACAATACATAATACAATGTAAATGCAATATAAATTGTTTTCTACTGTATTATTTTTTAATTTGTATTATTTGTATTGGTTTTTTTGAAATCTTTTTCTTTTTCTTTTTTTTAAATTATACCTACTGATTCTGATCTATTGAAATGTTTTTTAATCTTCAGTTGGGTGAATCCTCATATGCAGAACCCTCAAAGATAGAGGGGTGACTGTAAATGGAATCAGTTTGTGGTCTGTGACTGGCTTCTTTTATCTAGCATAATGTTTTCAAGTTTCATCCATGTTGTAGCACAGCAGTCCCCAACCTTTTTGGCACCAGGAACTGATTTCATGGAAGACAATTTTTCCATGGAAGGCAGGGGGCAAGGTGGTGGTGGGAGAAGGGGGATGAGACAGAGCTCAGGTGGAGTGATGGGGAGCAGCTGTAAATACAGATGACTCTTCCCTTGCTCTCACTGCCACTCACCTCCTCCTGTGTGGTGCCACCTCCCTTGCATTTCTAAGCCTCCCCTCCAGTTTCTAAGCTTCATAGAAGACAGTTTTTCCACACACTAGAGCGGAGCCCGGTGAAGGAGCCAGGGGAGGTCTGTGCCTGGTATGTGGCCCAGGGGTTGGGGACCGCAGTTGTAGCATGTATCAGCACTTCATTCCTTTTATTTATTGTGATAAAATATACATAAAATAAAATTTCCCATCTTAACCATTTTAAGTGTACAATTCAGTGACACTAAGTACATTCATAATGTTGTGTAACCATCACTACTGTCCATTTCTAGAACTGTTTCATCATCCCAAACAGAAACTCTGTACCTATTAAATAATAGCTTCCTATTGTCACTTCCCCCCTGTCCCTGGTAACCTCTATTCTATTTTCTGTCTCTGTGCATTTGCCTATTAATAGAATTCCATTCATTTTTATAGTTGAATAATATTACACTGTATACCACTTTTTAAAAATCCATTCATCTGTCTATGAACACTTAGGTTTTATCCACCTCTTGGTTATTGTGAATAACACTGCCATAAACATTGGTATATAAGACTCTGCTTGAGCCCCTGCTTTCAACTCTTTGGGGTATATACCTACAAATGAAATTACTGGGTCATATTGTAATTCTATATTCAGCTTTCTGAGGAACCCTGATACTGTTTTCCCCAGTGGCTGCACCATTGCATATTCCCATCAGTAATGTACCAGAGGTCCAATTTGTCCTTAACACCTCTATTACATTTTATAAGTAAAAAAATATTTTTAGAGAAAAAAGCTTTTTATGGTAATACTTTTAACAGCAGTATTTTGCCTGGCTTTTGAACAAGAGGCCCAATTTTCATTTTATACCAGACTCCACAAATTATGTAACTGTCCCTGTCTACTAGAATGCCAAAAATTAAAAAGATTGACAAGAAAAAATGTTGTCAAAGATGTGGAGCATCTGGAATTCTTATACATATATTGTTGGTGGGAGTATAAAATGGTATAACCATCTTGCAAATTGCTCTGGCAGTTTCAATAAAGTTAAATATACATTTACCCTATGACCCAAAGGAAAGATAAATGTACACAAAAGACTCTGTTATCATGAATGAAGAAAAGATTAATTTGAAGGCTATTTGAGAAGGAGAATCCTAGGAATAGTATTAATCCATAGATTAAATGAGTATGAGGGGTGAAGGAAGGAGAGAAGGGAGCATGGGATGTTTCCATATTTTTTGTTTGAGTTTTGAGTGGATGGATGAGGATGCCACCAATTGTGAATAGTGAACACAGCCATTGGAATAGGGGGAACAATGAATTTGGTTTTGAACATGTGGAATTTGAGATATCTTTCCCCCCAGTCATTATAGTTCATATTCTCTCTGTCTTTTCCTCTCTCACTCCCACATGGTTGACCTGCTTTCTATTGATACAGTTCTTTTCCACATAAAAGAACATTGCTTAATTTTACCCTTTCTTGTATGCCTGCACTATATGACCAATCTCATAGACCTCTGCCTATTCCACCCAGATGCCTGACCACAATTCCAGCTACATGCTTTGGACTGCTGGTTCTCATCAAGTCATGGGACACATAAACATTCACATATTTTTCTTGCCTTGTACTTTTTTTTAGCAGATGCTCTAAGCAGTGTTTTGCAAAACAAATTTATTTACTTCTTTACTACCCAAAGTCTGTATAGTATAATTCTATATAATAATGTTTGTTATTAATTTGTAGACATATAGATAAAAAAGAACTTAAATAACAAATGGATAATGTCTTCTGACTTAGTTCTAGAGAGCAGAAGCATTACAGTATACATCCCAGGAAAGAAGTTTGGGGGCGATATCGATCAACAAATGACTTTTCCAGTTCAGTGCAGTTTTTGGACTTTTCTTGATATGGATTCCTCTTCAAGGAGAACTACACAGAAAAATAACGCTTTAATTGGTCAGATGGTAGAGTATATGTATATTTTATTATTAGAATGTTATTCAGGGCATTTTGTCACAGATTTTAATATGTCTTCTTAATGTTTTTGCTATTAACCCATTTCTATACTTTATTGGGCACAGGAACTAAATGTTTAAAAATTATTTCAAAATTGTGGTGTTTTTTAGATCAGGTGTCTGCACACTAAACACTACCACTTGAATAGATAGTTGGGGAATCTTTAATGAATGCTGTGTAAGAAAATAAAGATTTTTTAAAAAACCAGTCATCACAGAATTCCCAGACTATTGATAAATTGCTTTAAATTATAATTATATAAACAATAATTAATAATTTTAATAATAAATTATGTGTGATGATTAATTTATAAGTATTTCCAAATTGTGAAAATGCCAAAGTTTAATGTATGTTTGTTACCCTCTGGTTTGATGTAGGATTGCAGTTTGATTCCAGCTAACCTCATGGAGGCATTTGGATTATTGATTAATTGTAATGAATCATCTCCTTGCCACCCACTTCTTCCTACGGTGCAACACACTTTAAAGAAAGCCATTGATCCTGAAAAACTGCTTTATGTAGCTTCTAAACAGTTCACAACTGAAGATTTTGAGAAGGTAAAGGTAGATAAAATGCTTGCCCTGAATACTTGTGCTAATGTTTTTCAATTTAAATAGAAGTCCCTTTGAGCATTCAGTTTTCTTTACTTAGGGTATTTTTATTCCAACTTGCTTCCAGCTTTTAAACATTTTAAGGACATTGTATAGAAATTATTTAAAGTTATAATTAAATAAACAAATGGGTAAGGAAACATATATTAAAATGTTGAGTTTATTCACTGTCCAAATCACCATAGCTTAAAGAATCTCAATGAAAAGAAAACCAAAATAGAATATATCTATGGAAAATTATGATAGGCTATATAGATATACAGTTATTTACATTTTATAGCCTATTCAAAGGGATTTACCTTATATGAATGCCTTCAGAGTTCTGACTTTAGGGAATATCTTTTTATTTTATTTTATTTTATTTTATTTTATTTTTTTATATATTTTTTAAGCCAGTCAAATTTAGCAGTGGGGCCTTGAATACCAACTTTAGTGACACTAATATTAATAAGTTCTGATAACCCATTACCATCAGACCAGCCGACTTTAGGGAATATCTAGCATGATTCACTAACTCATTTTAATGTCCTGTCATGATGAAAATGTGGCATGTTTCAAGAAATTGAGGGTAGATGATGTAAATTTAGTAATAATTCTGATAGCTATTAAAGATGCTCAAGTATTTACTACTGAAACTCTTTTAACTATTGAGAAATCTGTCCACAGTAGAGAGGAATATCTGGGTATGATAGATAAAAGGCAGGGGATATTAGAAAGTGGAAGTCCATGGGTCATTAAAAAATTGTTTTCATACCTGCCTTCCTTGTAAGCATATTACATGAGTACAATGTTGAAAGGTGAACTTAAAAGATGAATTATGAGCATTGTTTATTCACATGGGTTAGAATAGAAAAAGAATAATATTTATGATGTAAGGTTTTGTTTTTATTTTTTAGTATATAAGAAAAAACAGTTAGTCTTTAGAAATTAGGGTACTAAATAGAGACAAACTAATTACCCAGAGAAATTTTTGCCTGTTTTTTTCTGAAAAACAAACCAAAAAAACTATGGATTTGTTTATTAATTAGTCAGGTATTTATTGAATACTTAACATAGGAGCCTACTTCTGTTCTTTTGTATTCTCACAGAAACATAAACTTTCTTCTTTGAATAGTTTATCATTTTATTGAGATTAAAAAAGATACACGAAACAAGGAGCAATTAAAATACTAAGCTGAGTGGTGCTGACTACAAATATTTTAGGAATTCAGAAAGGAATTTTGTGGAATGTAGAATGCAAATGTTGGGAAGACTTCATGGAGGAGGTGGGACTTTGTGTTTTAAGAAAAGGTAAAATTTAGATGCCAGGAAGAATGGATGTTCTAAGCAGAATTAATAGTACAAGCAAAGATGCAAAAATAGAAATTAGTATACATGGAAAACAATGAGAAGACCAGCTTGATTGGAGCAAAAATTGTATTATGGAGTCATAGTGGTTTAGCAAATTTACAATAAGCCTTGAAGCACAAGCAGAAGAGTTTCTAGTTGATTTGTCAGATTGTAGAGAACAGTTGTATGCTTTACTAGGCAGGTGAAATAGTGAAAATAGTTTCTCTGGAAGATAAATCTGTCCATCACACAAATCAGAGTAGATTGGATTTGTTGTAGTCTAGACTCTCCAGAAGGCAGACTGAGATGGAGTTTAGTGTATGAAATGTGTTTGGGAGTGCTCTATCAATACCTGTGGGCTTTATAATGCCTTCCCACACTTCAATCAGTCATATGATGTGGACTGTGGGCTGTCCTGAAGGGGCTGAAAGCTGGAAACCATCACTGACAACACTCCCAGTAGAGCTGGGGCAACAAGTCCTTTCCTGAAGGAAGATATAGGTGGCACATCATCATGCCACCAGAGGGTAGAACTTAGAGAGGGCTACTGATATTATTAATAGTAGTATTATCTAGTTCTGAAGACCTAGAGAGAATTGTGCAGTATGCAGCATAAACAGAACAAAGAAACCAGGACATATTCAATCCAGGACATGACCAATCCAGGATATATACATGTACTTTTTAAAAAGTTATATTTAAAATATAAATATTATTAATAGCAACCTTATGATAGTTAATATTTTCCTTGGTTCTATGAGTTGAAAAAATGAAAAAACAACTAGGATAATTAAAAAAATATCTAGAAATTATGTCACAGAGTAAGGACTTAAGGAACTGGGAATCACTAACTGAGAAAAAAACCACAAAACTCAGAGAAAACAGCATAATTATTGTGTTGGAAAATTATTCTCTACCTAAATCTCACTGAATCTCCAAGGCCCACCTTCATGCAGTTAACACAAGACCTCCCTTCTTTGCAGTGTTAAGGGCAAGTAGTCCTAGGGCCAATGAGAGAGAGTTGTAAGAAAATAAACTATAAGGAATTAAAGAATTAAAGCTGGTCAGAAGGGAAATGAGATTCCAAAGGAGGTGAGCCTTTCTCCCACTGGAACAAAGACATTGAAAAGTCACTCAATTACATTACACAGAACATTTCTGCACTGAGAAGGGAGGAGATTATTCTGGGTAAACTTTAATACTTTTTACAAGTACAATACTATGATTTTTTTTTTCCTCTGAATCACATTGGCCACAGTCTGATAATGATTTAAAGTGCTTAGCGACTGCAGGATGGCTCCAGATATTTACTCAATTTTATGCAAATAAAATCTGCAAACTTTAAAAATAAAATGGCAGTATACTTTTGATTTTTGTTATGTAGATTCTATAATAAAGCTTTAATCTCTTAAATTTTTCACCCTTTTAATTTAGCTACTGGCTTTTGCAAAGAATTTGAATGTAGAATTCAGCTTGGAAGCAGAAAGAATGATTCATGGCTATTATCTAGCAAGTCGCAGAATCAGAACAGATTCTATATATGGATCAAAACTCTCAGCATCTGCATTAAGATATTTGTAAGTATTTAAATTTTAAAAGCCAGTATTAACTTTTAAATGATGCATTTAATTTATTTATCTGTTTTACTTGTTTCTCTGTTTGCTTGATTGCTGTTTGGTTGGTTTATAATTTACCTTGTTCCAAAAGAATTTCAAGTGGCTTAACAATTCCTTTTGTTATATTGTAACATCATTTTAACCTCCACTAATTTTTTTCACTAAATATATTTTTATTGGATCCCCTGTATGAGATGTGTCTGAGAAAAATCACACTGATTTCAAATGTTTAAAAAAAATACATTTCCAGGTATTTTGTAATTGAACCTAGAAAAAAAATTTTTTTTTTTTTTTTTTGAGACAGAGTCTCGCTTTGTTGCCCAGGCTAGAGTGAGTGCGGTGGCGTCAGCCTGGCTCACAGCAACCTCAATCTCCTGGGCTCAGCGATCCTACTGCCTCAGCCTCCCAAGTAGCTGGGACTACAGGCATGCGCCACCATGCCCGGCTAATTTTTTGTGTATATATTTTTAGTTGGTCAATTAATTTCTTTCTATTTTTGGTAGAGACGGGGTCTTGCTCAGGCTGGTTTCGAACTCCTGACCTTGAGCGATCCGCCCGCCTCGGCCTCCCAGAGTGCTAGGATTACAGGCGTGAGCCACCGCGCCCGGCCTTGAACCTAGAAAAAATTTTTAAGTATATTATTCCTTATACTTCTAGAAACATTAATAGACTCATCTATTTTTGTTCCTTGAAAAGTTTTTAAAAACTAATTTTTATTATAAAAGAAAGTATGAACATTGTAAAAGTCTAAAAATGAGTAAAATATCCTGTTAACACTACCCATTCTTACCCCAATCCCTAGAGATAATCACTGTTAACAGTTTTTATGTATCCTTCAAGAAATTATTCATTCAAATACTAGCATATATGTATATGTAATTTAAATGTGATATATAGAATATATTTTTATTTAAATGTTATATATGTTAAATGAATACATTATTTAAACATATATAAGCATATAAATATATATTTTTTATATGGATAGGTATATTCTTTTTGCCCAAATGGAATCATGCATGCATGTAAAGAATTATCTCATTCTGTTTTAAATAGCTGCATTACAGCTTCACTCTGTTGTGATGTGGCTGTAACATAATTTAAATAGTCTCTTATTGACAGACAATTACTTTACTTAATACAATATTAAAGTATAATCTCAAACAAATTATGAAGTAGGACCAGGAGTAAAATAATCCATTAAATATATAAATATCTTGTTATAACTGCATTTTATAAAATAAGACAGATGAAGCACTGGCAGGAAATACCAGTATAGGTCTGTAAGACATAGATATGTGCAGTTAATTTGTCCAACTGTAAATTTATCTTGATAGAGCTGAAAAAATGCTAAATATAAACTAAGGTAGAAATCAACTCTCTGATAAATGTTTTAAAATGGGACTGGGTGAGGAAGTGTGCCCCGGTAATCCCAGCACTTTGGGAGGCTGAGGCCAGGAGTTTGAGACCAGCCTGAGCAACATAGCGAAACACTATCTCTACAAAATATATCAAAAAATTAGCTAGATGTAGTGGCACTACGTCTGTAGTCCCAGCTACTCCAGAGACTGAGGCAAAAGAATCATTTGAGCACAGGAGTTTGAGGTTGCAGTAAGCTATGATCATGCCATTGCATTCTAGCCCATACAACAGATCAAGACTTTGTCTCAAAAAAATTGTTTTAATCTTTTTAAATTTAAAAATGGTAAACAGAATTATATAATGCTTTGTATTCTCTGAAGTAATATTTAAAATACTCAGATCAAATTATACTGCTTAAAAGCTTTGAAAGTCCTATTTTCTCATAATTTTTTTTCTCTGTAGTAAAAAATATTTTCTATTTAAACTCACATAGATTCAGTTTATATATGACTATATTTATTCAAGAATAAAGCAGAGTTGCTGAGCATAGTGGCTCACAACTGCAATCCCAGCTACTCAGGGGGCTGAGGCAGGATTGCTTGAGACCAGGAGTTCAAGACCACCTGAGTACATGGCAAGACCCTGTCTCTAAAAATATAAGAAAAACATACCTTTAGTTCCAGCTACCCAGGAGGATTGCTTGAGCCCAGGAGTTTGAGGATGCAGTGACCAGTGATTGTGCCACTGCACCCACCCTAGAGCAAGACCCTGTCTCTAAAAAAAGTTAGAGTTAATTTTAATATGTTAACTACTTTTTCACATTGTGGAAATAAATACTGAGGGTCATTTATGAAACAGCAGAGTAAATGAACTGCCACCCTTAAGAGTCATAAACCTTGAATTTTTCTCCCACTTCTATAGACAGGTACCCAATTACACTATTTTTGCTTTTCTAGAGAAGCAGAGCTGAACAATAAATATTCTTTTCTCTTTTCCTGAAAGTCTCAATATGTATTCTGTTCTGCTCAGCATTTTTAGGAGCTTGGATGAGGACATCAGGAACATGATAATAAAATTTGTACATGAGCAACATTAGGGAGACCTTCAATTATGATCTTACCTTGAATTACCTTGAATTGTAATCTTAATCTAACAAGAAGAAAGTTAATAGGATACATGTAAAGTCCTCTATTAGATCCCCAAACTCCCTAGTATACGTATGAATTGATGGGAAAAGAGTAAGAGGCTTAATATGAAAAGATATGAAAAGGACTTCAGATTTCATTCTTTAGATATAATATGGCTCTTAATAATACTGAAATTTAGAGTTGTGTTAGTAGAATATATATCAAGAGCAACGAAATGCTAGTTCTGCCTCATCTCTACTCTGATGGTTAAATCACACCTGCGGTAATGTACTGAAAAGGAGTATTAACAAAATCTGGCCATGAAGAGAGTAGCCAGGATGGTAAGGAGCTGAAAAGTATAACTCATAATATACTAAAGAAAAACTAGAAATATTTACTTTGAAGGAAAGAAAACATGGGGCAACTATAAAAGTTATCTTTGAATGTTTGAAGAGCTGTCACATTTAAGAGGTTCCAGAAGACAGACCAGTGAATGGAAGTTGCAGTGAAATTAATTTCAGCTTAGACTAGTATAACCTTGGTTATAGTTAGTTATAGATATAGTTAGTTGTAGAATTTTCAAATGCCTTTATTTATCCCCACTCTATAGCTGAGTTTTAAAACAATCTTATAAATTAAATGATTTCCTGGGTGATGATAAAGCAAATATTGACTGAACTATGAAGGTCTTAATTAGCTCTAACTGATTTCAGGAAAAATAAATTAATTAACTAAATGATTTATACAAAGTCACACAGCTTATAAATTATAGAGACTCAGTCTAGGTTTTTTGATTGCCAAGTCCAGTAATTGTTCAAGTACATCACTTCTGCCTAATAAAAGCTTCAGGGAGATCTTTCAGGTAATTGAAGCTGGTTAAAAAATAAAAAATAAAGGAATTGCCTTATGAAGCAGTGAATGCTAGAAAAGGTTCAAAAGAGACTAGAGAGGCTGGGCGCGGTGGCTCACACCTGTAATCCTAGCACTCTGGGAGGCCAAGGCGGGCGGATTGCTCGAGGTCAGGAGTTCGAAACCAGCCTGAGCAAGAGCGAGACACCGTCTCTACTATAAATAGAAAGAAATTAATTGGCTAACTAATATATAGAGGAAAAAATTAGCCGGGCATGGTGGCACATGCCTGTAGTCCCAGCTACTCGGGAGGCTGAGGCACAAGGATTGCTTGAGCCCAGGAGTCTGAGGTTGCTGTGAGCTAGGCTGATGCCATGGCACTCACTCTAGCCTGGGCAACAAAGTGAGACACTGTCTCAAAAAAAAAAAAAAAAAAAAAAGAGAGAGAGAGAGAGACTGGAGAATGAGTAGCCTGGGATGTTGTAGAAGAAATTCAGTTATCTGATGGCAGTTTGAACTTTAAACTCCAAGATTCCTTCCAATACTGAAATTGCAAGATTATATGAGGACTTCAGATAGATGAGGAACTAGAAGAAAGGGTCAAAGATACTTGACCCTTGAAAGGGTCAAGATACTGAGTTAGATTAATTTTCCCAGCTGTGTATTTATCTGAACAGAACCTCGGGAGGGGAGTGTGGAATGATAAATATAATAGAAGCCTTGATGGAAACCAACTCTTTATTGGAATAAGTCAGGATACTGGCTTGTTCTGCAACAGTCTATTTAAGTTTGTAGGGAAAAAATGCTCTGAAAAAGAAACTAAAATTTTTTTAAAGTAAGAATATTCTGCTTATTCAATAAATGGTGCTGGGAAAACTGGATAGCCACATGCAGAAGACTGAAACAGGACCCACACCTTTCACCTCACAAAAATCAACTCACACTGGGTAACAGACTTGAACATTAGGTTTGAAACTAAAACGTTGCAAATACTCTTCTAGACATTGGCCTAGGCAAAGAATTTATGAAGAAGACCCCAAAGGCAATAACAGCAGCAACAAAAATAAATAAATGGGGCCTGATCAAATTAAAAAGCTTCTGCACAGCCAAAGAAACTGTCAAGAGAGCAAACAGACAACCCACAGAATGGGAGAAAATGTTTGCAAGCTATCACTTATCTCCAGTAAGAATGGCCTTTATCAAAAAGTCCCCAAACAATAAATGTTGGTGTGGATATGGAGAGATAGGAACACTCCTACACTGCTGGTGGGACTGCAAACTGGTTCAGCCTCTGTGGGAAACAATATGGAGATACCTTAAAGCGATACAAGTAGATCTACCATTTGATCCATGAATTCCACTACTGGGCATCTACCCAAAAGGTCAAATGACACTCTACAAATGGGACACCTGCACTCAAATGTTTATAGCAGCACAGTTCACAATCGCAAAGGTGTGGAGACAACCCAGGTGCCATCAATACATGAGTGGCTTAATAAAATGTGGTATATGTATACCGTGGAGTACTATTCAGCTTTAAGAAACAATGGTGATATAGCACCTCTTGTATATTCCTGGATAGAGCTGGAACCCATTCTACTAAGTGACGTATCTCAAGAATGGAAAAACAAGCACCACATGTACTCACCAGCAAATTGGTATTAATGGATCAACACTTAAGTGGACATATAGGAATAACATTTATCGGGTATCGGGTGGGTGGGAGGGCGGATGGGGGGCATGGGCAATGTACATAACCTTAACATTTGTACCCCTATAATATGCTGAAATAAAAAAAGAAGAAGAAATTCTCAAAGAAATAATAGAAAATGTCCCTGAGTTGAAGGAAATAATCCCTGGAGTTAAAAGAGACAACCAAGTACCAAGTGATACAAACAAAAAAGATGCATCCTCATAAAATAATATAAGGAAAAGATTAAAAGCTTCAAAGGGAGAGAAAAAGCAGATTGCCTACAAAGAAATGAGCTTAGTTTGGCGTTAGAAGTATCAGCCACAACTGGTGCTACAAAGTACTGAGGCTAAACCCACAAAGGGAAAATTAAGACCAGAATATTTATACCAAATGCTCAATCAAGTCTGAGGACAAAATAAAGACATTTCTGGAATTTAAGGACTCAGATATTTTATCTCTCATTTACTATATCTTAAAAATTATTTAAGAATACAATCCAACAAAATGATGAATGTATTCAAGAAAGAGGAAGATGGAGAATTCAAAACAGTGCAACTAACATAGGAGTTCATTTTTTTTTTAATTTCAGATTTTTAGCTGTGCTCTGAAAGCTATATTAATGAAAATTAGAACAAGAATCCTATCTCTTTAAGGAAAAAAAAAGTTTTTAAGAAATAAGCAATTTATAAGTGAAACAAGCCAAGGACAGAAAGTCAAATATCACATTCTAACTCATAAGTGAGTGCTAAAACATGTGTACACGTGGACGTAGGGAGTGGAAGGATAGACAACAGAGCCTCAGAGGGGTGAGAGGGTGCTGTGGGTGGATGGTGAGGAAGTAGTTCATGGGTATAAGGTACCTTATTGGGGTGATGGGTACGCAAATAGCCTGAACTTGACTGTAGTACAATCTATGCATGTAACAGAATTAAATATGTATTCCATAAATTTGTACAAATAAAGAAAAAGAAGCAAAAAAAAAAAATTCTGATCTTTTAAGTGCAGCTAGTGTTCACATGTCTTGGTTTGTTCCTGCCAAAAAATGTATTATTTTTTGTAATAGCAACATATTTTGATGGACATCAATTTTCTTTTTTAGAGTTTCCTTGTCTGAAGCCCATGCTCGACTGAACTTAAGGAACAAAGTGGTTAAAGAAGATGTACTAATTGCAGCCTTATTATTTGAAACATCTCTCACATTGAAATATGGTAATGTATTAAATAATTAATGATCACTACAAATAATTTTACCTAAACTTAAATATTCTTAGTTTCTTAAATTAAAATGTTACCTATATTTTAAAATATTATTTTAAAGAATAACCAATATCAATCAGGTAATGCCTGTTTGAATTTGAACATTTACTAATTATAATTGTTTTTAGGTAGTATCATCATCTGATATTAAGTTACTTATTATGCATAATTGTTTCCATACTTGAACTTTTGCATTGCTTAAAGACTTCTGAGGAAAAAAGTACTTAATTCAATATGTGAAATAATTTTATAATAACTTCAATAATTTTGAAATAACTTCTTTTTAAAATAACATGCAACATTTATCAAACAATCCCCCACAGCAGAGTTGGGCACAAAGTGAAAGAAAATGTGATCATCTTGTATTGCTGCCTTCTCTGAATTGGTAGTCCTAATGTTATGACTATAGAATTTAAATTATTTGAAATTAATGGCACTTATGCTTTTTTTTTTTTTTTGAGACAGAGTCTCACTGTGTCGCCCAGGCTAGAGTGAGTGCCGTGGCATCAGCCTAGCTCACAGCAACTTCAAACTCCTGGGCTCAAGTGATCCTCCTGCCTCAGCCTCCCAAGTAGCTGGGACTACAGGCATGTGCCACCATGCCCGGCTAGTTTTTTCTATATATATTAGTTGGCCAATTAATTTCTTTCTATTTATAGTAGAGACGGGGTCTCGCTCTTGCTCAGGCTGGTTTCGAACTCCTGGTTTCGAACGCCCGCCTTGGCCTCCCAGAGAGCTAGGATTCCAGGCGTGAGCCACCGCGCCCGACCACTTATTATGCTTTTGCTAATAAAAATACAAAAAGGCTCTTAAGGTAAAGGTTAGGAGAATTATTCTCCCAAAGTTCTTTGTTGAATTAGATGAGATATTAATTTAGAGTTGGTTCATGAGGTTGAAGGAAAGAAGCCATCTCCATAACATAAAGTGCAAGGTGAAGCAGCAGGTGCTGATGGAGAAGCTACAACAAGTTATCTAGGAGATCTAGCTAAGATTGTTGATGGAGGTGGCTACACAAAACAATAGATTTTTCCATGTAGATGAAACAAACAGTCTTCTATTGGAAGATGATGCCATCTAGGATTTTCATAGCTAGAAAGGAGAAGTCAATGCCTGGATCAAAGCTTCAAAAGACAGACTGACTCTCTTGTTAGTGGCTAATGTAGCTGGTGATTTTAAGTTGAAGCTAATGCTCATTTTCCAGGGCCCTTAAAAAAATTCTAGGGCCCTTAAAAATCATGCTAAATCTACTCTGCCCATGCTGTATAAATAGAAGAACAAAACTTGAATGACAACTCATCTGTTTACAGCACAGTTTACTGAATATTTGAAGCCAACTGCTGAGATCTACTGCTCAGAAAAAAAGATTCCTTCCAAAAGATTACTGCTCATTGACAGTGCACCTACCCAAGAGCTCTGGTGGAGATGTACAAGGAGATAAATATTATTTTTATATTTTACTGCTCATTGACAGTGCACCTACCCAAGAGCTCTGGTGGAGATGTACAAGGAGATAAATATTATTTTTATACTGTTAACACAAGGTCCATTCTGCAGCTTTTGGGTCAAGGTGTAACTTTGACTTTCAAGTCTTATTATTTAAGAAACACATTTTATAAGTATATAATTGTCGTAGATAATGATTTCTCTTCTGGATCTGGGCAAAGTAAATTGAAAACCTTCTAGAAAGAATTCATTCTAGATGTCATTAAGAACATTCATGATTCATGGGTGTAGGTCAAAATATCCACATTACTAGAAGTTTGGAAGAAGTTGATTTTAACCCTTATGGATGACTTTGAGGGCTTCAAGACTTCAGTGGAGGAAGTAACTACAGATGCAGTGGAAATAGCAAGAGAACTAGAATTAGAATTGGATCCTGAAGATGGGATGGAATTGCAACAATCTCATGATACAAATTGACCAAATCAAGGAGTTGCTTCTTATAGATGAGCAAAGAAAGTGATTTCTTGAGATAGAATCTATTTTTGGTGAAGATGCTGTGGACTTTATTGAAATGACAACAAAATGATTCAGAATATTACATAAACTTTGTTGATAAAGTAGTGGCAGGGTTTGAGAGAATTGACTCCAATTTTGAAAGAAGTTCTACTTGGGTAAAATGGTATCAAACAGTATTACATGCTACAGAGAAATATTTCATGAAAGGAAGAGTCAATCAATGTGGCAAACATCATTGTTTCATTTTAAGAAATTGCCACAGCCACCCTGACCCTCAGCAGCCATCACCCTGATCAGTCATCAGCCATCAATATTGAGGCAAGACACTCCACCAGCAAAAGATGAAGACTCACTGAAGGTTCAGATGATTGTTAACATTGTTTTAGCAATAAAGTGTTTTTTAATTAAAGTATAAACTTTTTTTAGACATAATGCTAAATAGACTTAATAGACTACAGTATAGTGTAAACATAACTTTATGTGCACTGGGAAAACAAAAAAATTATGTGACTTGCTTTATTGCAATTTTCACTTTGTTACAGTGATCTGGAACCAAAACTGCAATATCTCTGAGGTATACCTGTATATATTAAAGTAAAACTGTAAAGGTAATTTGAGGTTAATTATAATTTCAGGATTGATGAACATTAAAATTATAATGTTACATGCTATCATAATATGCCTCATAATTATCAGTATTTGAATGAAATATTCACAGTTTTTTTCAGTCAATAAATATTTATTGAATGATTTCTAGGTGCTAAGGACTAGATAAATAATTGTGAAACAAACAGTCTCTAACCTGGTGGCGCTTACAACCTAGTGAGAGAACAGACATTAAAAAGTAAATAAACTGATAAATAGCTAATATAAATTGAGATAGATGCTGTGAAGAACATCAGTGTGTTCTGAGAAAGAACAATAGAAAAGTCTTACTTTGGCTTTTACAGAGACCTCTCTAAGGAAGTAATATTTATTTAAGCAGACACCTAAAGGATGAGAAGTCAATGTAGAGGGAAATTACATTATATAGGTGCTTTCAAGAAACTGGAAGCCAGGGTGGCTGAAACATAGTTAAGCAGAGTTGTTGAGGTTGGAGAGGAAAGTAGGGCCATATCTTGCAGGGCCTCAGACCACGGTAGAAAACTAGTGTAAAGTTTTCTGGTGGTGAAAGAAATAGAGAGAGTGGGGCCACACAACGTGACTTTTTTGAGCACTCCCGGGTGAGGTTCAAGGGTCCCAAGGGGGGGGGCGAGAAGTCATGTCCATTTGGAGGGGGTTAGGGCTTTTATACTGTTTGAGGCGGACCAGGGACTTTTGATGAGAAGAGCTGGGGTTTTCCACTGTGATCTTCAGCGGTTATTGAGAAATAGGAGGGGCTGGCAGTATTTGCGGAATCCAGGAACCGAAAACTTTATCTGAGTGGACAACCAGGTGTTGCTGTTTTCAGCAGGGCCTGGAAGTTGTCCTTGGTGGTTTTGGTCTCCTGAGCCTTTTCTTTTTGATCTAGGGAGGGGAGGAGGACCTGCCACCAGGCTTACAACTATGATTTTATTCCAAGTTTAATGAGAAGCCATTGAAAGGAGAGCCATTGTAATGAAAGCCATTGAAAGCCATTGTTTTAAACAAAGAACCAATGTGATCAATTATATTTTTAAAAATATCACATATGGAGTTGGTACGGAGGGGGTTAAGAGCAGAAACAGGGAGACTAGTTAGAAAATTGTTGTTATAGTCCAATTGATAATGAGAGATTTGATGAGGGGGAGTCAATAGAAATGGAGAGAAATTAGTAAAGTAGAGCTACACCTTGGATGCGAAAACCAATAGGTTGTGCTCATGAGCTAGATTTAGGAGTTGGGTGGGGGAGAGGGAGGAATTAAGGAAAACTCCTAGGTTTTTGCCTTAAGCAACTCAGTGGATCATTGTGCCATTTACCAAGACTGGGAGGAAAGAGAGAGAAAAGGTTTGGGAGAAAAATCAAATAATAGATATAACTTAAAGATATCCTATAGAAGAATTTGTAGCTTGGAAGACAGTTCTGGCCTAGGAATATAAGTTAGAATCATCAGCACAGAAATGTTATTCAAAACCAAGGAATGAATGAAATCACCTAGAGAGAGACTAGAGAGCACTCCAGGACTGCTCTTGAAGATTCCAATATTTAGAAATGAGGTTGAGGAGAACTAATAAAGGAGACTGAGAAGCAGCAGCTAGAATGTATGAAGCGTGGTGTTACAGAGCCAAGAAAGGAGGGTGTTTCTAGAAGGGAGCAGAATGATCAAGTGTCTTGTATGCTACTGAGAGTTTGAGTAAAATTAGATTTGATAACCTAGAGGTTTTAGGTGGCCATGATCAGAGCTACTTCAGTGGAGTGGGAATGGAGGTGAGGACATGGAGACAGCACACATAGATAATTCTGAGATGAGGAAAGAAATGGGGCATTAGGTAGAGAAGGATGAGTGGTCCAGGAAGAGATTTTATATTTTTAAAGATAGGAGGTATTAAATCATGTGCAGTGGAAAGTAAATTAATGATACTGCAGAAGAGGGGGAGATCTAGGAATGAAGTCGTAAAAAGGTGAGAGGGGATGGGACCCAGGGTACATGTGAAAATACTGGCTTCTGATAGATGAGTCACTTCTTCATTTACTAGGAGAAAAGAAAGTGGATACAGAACCAGGTAGATTTGTAGATTTGGTCATATACCTTGCTCAGGATCACCACCTGAAAACGAAAGGTTTGAGGAGAGAAGAATGGATATAATAGTCATTGTGGGAGCTAGAGAAATGTCCTAGGGAAACTCAGCAGGGTTGCCAGGCAGTGCAAGTGATCAGTTGAAGTTATTGTGATTCATTTAAAATGAAAAGAAGAAATTCCAGTTGTGTGATTTTCTGCCTAGCAGCCCCGGTGCCAGCATAGAGTGAATGGTTGGGTTCATGCAGAGTGTTGCAGAGGGGCAAGGGAGTGGGGGCTGGCAAGGGAGGGACTCTTAGGCTGGTTAAGGAAGGAAGTGAACGGGAGGAAGCAGATTGGTGATCTCTGAGTTGGAAGACCTGGAACAGCAACTGAGCTGGAAGCGTTAAGAGGTAGTGTAGGGGAGTGGATTTTGGTTTTGAAGTAAGATATCAATTTCCTGCGACTGTGGGAATGTGTGGCTGAGGTAGAAGAAAAAGGGTAGGACACAGGGAGGTCAGGAGTTAAATGGGTAATTCGCATGGAAATCACTGAATGTCAGATATTAGGGAAGAAAGGAAGGTAGTGCGCCAAATGCTGAGAACTGGTATGTTGACTGTGGAAGAGGAAAAGGTTGTAAAACTAGGTGGCACTGAGCATCAAAGGAGAAAGGATTTTTACCTACCAAGAGGGAAGCAGGGGAAAGAATGGTCTGGAAGCAGCAGAGGGGTAACAATGGTACTCCTGGCCTCCTACACTCAAGTACTCATTCAATGAATCAATGAATGAAACAGAATATAAGAGCTAGCTCCTATAATAAAAGTCAATGTTTCTAAAGTATATATAAAATCTACTATCTTAACCATTTTTAAGTGTACAGTTCAGTGGTGTTAAGTATATTCACATTGTTGTGCAATCACCACCACCATCATCTCCAGAAGTTTATCTTCTCAAACTGAAACTCTGTACCCATTAAACACTAACTCCCCATTTCCCTATCAAGCCTCTGGCAACCATCATCCTATTGTCTTTATGAATTTGACTATTCTGGGTACCTCTTATATGAGAGGAATCACATGGTATTTGTCCTTTTGTGACTGACTTATTTCACTTAACACAACGTTCTCAAGGTTCATCTATATTGTGCATGTATTAGAATTCCCTTCTTTTACGGCTGAATCATATTATGTAATATGTATATACCACATTTTATCCATTCATGTATCAATGGACACTTTGGTTGCTTCCACCTATGCTACCATGAATACTATTATGAATATGAGTATGCAAATATCCTTTGAGATTTTGCTCAATTCTTTTTAGTATATACCTGGAAGTGAGATTTTGCTAGATTATATGGTAATTTTGTTTAATCTCTTTGGTGAAGTGAACTAACATACTGTTTTCCATAGTGGATGTACCATTTGCATTCCCAACACTGCACAAAGTTTCCAAATTTCTCCACAAATCATCAACACCTGTCATTTTCTGCTTTCTATTTTTACCATAGCCATCCTTATGGGTAAGAGGCAGTATCTCATGAGGTTTTGATTCGTGTTTCCCTAATTAGTGATGCCAAGCATCTTTCTCATATGCTTATTGGTCAGGTCATGTTTATCCTCTTTGGAGAAATGTCCTTTTTAGTCCTTTCCCCATTTGATTTTTCCTGAATCCCAGTCTCCCACATGACCCCCATTCTTAAAAATCAGGTTGTTCTCTTTGTGAGTTATAGACCCCTTTATCAGAGATATGATTTACAAATAATTTCTCCTATTCCATGGGTTGCCTCTTCACCAATTGTATCTTCTAATGTAGCTTTAAATTTTGATGTGACCTAATTTATCTTTTCTTTTGGTGCCCGTTTTGGTGTCATTTACATCACTGTCAAGTCCAATCATTAAACTTTCCTATATTTTTTTCTAAGCTTTAGTTTTAGCTGTTGCATTTTGAGACAATTTTTGTGTATAATGTAACCTAAGTGTCCACCTTCATCTTTTTGCATGTAGATTCGCAATTTTCTCAGCACAATTTGTTGGAAAGTATCCTTCCCCATAGAATGGTCTTACCACTCTTGTTAAGAATCAATTTAACTGTATATGCAAGGGTTTATTTGGGGGCTATCCTATTTTTTTTTTTTTTTTTTTTTTTTTCTTCACAGAATGTTTGGAAATTTTTTTTCTTTTTTTTTTTTTTTTTTTTTTTTTTTTTTTTTTTTTTTTTTTTTTTTTTTTTTTTGGGGGCTATCCTATTCCATAGATTTATATAGTTGCCTTTATGCGAGTGGTTTTAGGACTGAGAAATGTACTGCAATGTTTATCCTGGTACCAATGTTTGTGTATTTTACTGAAGCTGCTTCCTGGGTTTCAAAATGCAAGTGTCAGATTCAAAATATTATTGAAGTATGTTGCTGAATAGATTAGAGCTTTATAATTTTTAAATTTTCATTATTTTCCTTGATAGTGATTCCACATTTAGCATTTTAGAGTATTCCTCATTTACACTGTATTTACGTTTTCATTTAGGGGCCACTGTGTTTTGTGTTGCTCCAAATGCAATATTTCCATTTGACTTGTATAATGAAGAGTATTTAGAGCAAAGGGATCTCTATCTCACTCAGTGCCAGCAACAGCTTGAACAGTTTATTGCCACATATGGACCTGGGACAGGTGTTTTATCTAGCGATGAATAATTTGAGGAAACTCTTCATTCCTACTTTAAGCAGTGGGAAAAAGTGTGAGTATTTGACTTTCAAATAATGCTTCAGATAATATTGTGTATAGTACATTAGAATACTACTTTTTAAAACTTGGAACAATATGGACAATTTACAAGTGATAAAAGTTGTGGAAAATACTGTTTTAAAAGAACCCTTCTGTCTGATTAGCCCAGAATATCAATGGTGAACAGATAAAAACATAAGGAATGTTGCAAGCTAAGCTGTGTGAAAAATGGTAACTTTTATGTAATTTGCTCTATTTGTCACAAGATGGAAATAACACTTTATCTACAAATAACTTTAAACTATTTTTCCCTTACTTGTGAACTTGCCAAGTAATAACTATAATTTATATAACCTTTTGTCTGACTCTTGACAGATCAAAAACTTTTAAAAATTAAAAAAATTATATAACCTTAAGCTTTAAGTTTATGGCCTTTTCATGTACTGTTTCAGAAGCCCTACATACAGAGTCAGGAAAAGCCATGGGAATTTTCCTTATATATACATAAACATGCCAGGTAAAATGAAAATTTACATGGAATCAAGGAACCTGTAATTTATAAATTGGCTTTTTAGCCCTGACTAGTTACAATAAAAGTTCCAAAAGGCAAAGAAATCAATTTGCAAGCCCAGTCTTCACTTCTGGAGGAAAGGTTATCTGCTCTGAAAAGGCAAGGACATTGTGAGAAAAATATACCCATTTTGTAAATTTCTTAAATCTTTCTTAGTTCTCACCTTTCAAAGCTTTAAAAAAAGATCAGTTCCATCCAGGTTCCATGTGACTCAAATAAAAAAAAAAAAAAGATCTTTCAAAATTAGCAGCACTTAGGAGCTTCTTAACCAAAATTCAGGACCACCTGCCCACTCTCTATAGGATCTAGAAGCCACTATCATTGAACACCTACTGGTGCCAGCTAGAGACCATAGTATTAAGTTTTCAGAAAGCAAAGCTAGTTTTTAACAAAATATTTACATATTACCATTTTATATTGTTAGCAAGACCCTTATCCTGTGCTGCTCATGTACATCTCAAACTTTTCTGGTTCTTCAGGGGATGAAGGCAGAATACTTCCCTATGCTATAAAACTAGGATCCATAAAATAACCTTCATTTTACTATTGGGAAATACAGAACACAAATGGTTTTTACATGTTGCCTGTGATGGGAAGTGATTAGAATGTTGCTGTACAAATTTTAGTGTTTGACTTACCATATGCAAATTGCACCCTTAATATAGGCAAGGAATTTAAAAGGGGAAAAAGATTTAGCTAAATTTAAGCTTCACCCAGGTAGAAATTCAGTTTTAAGATTGTCAATTCTTTTAATCCCAAACAGACCTGCCTGCCCAGCCACTGTTTCTTTTAACATAGCATAATTGCTAATTATTACTTGTACTAGGATTATTTTTTGGTTCATAAAGATGAAAGCAAACTAAAGAATAAAATTTAAATTTTAAATAAAATCTGCATATCACAGAAAAGTGAAACCTTTACCTGTAAGGGACAATTTGATTGCATTCAAGAGGTCAAGATTCCAAGCACCTGTTTTTCAGGTACAATAGGGGATGATGAAGGGGAAGCCAGATATGAATTATGAAAGATGAAGGCCTCTCCAGAAATTTCCAAAGGCTAGAAAAGGAAACTGGTGGCACAAGAAATATTTCCTTACTGTCTACCTCAACTGAGAATCATCACCCACAAAGGAGCTAGTTAATGACAAGAACATTATATCCTTAAAGTACGTTAAAAACAAGTCTAACTAGTAGTGACTATGAGAATGGTGCTATTTTAAACACTTTACTGTCCAGCAATTAAAATAATTAGTGAAACACCTATTTTCTGCATAATTTATTGTGATGTTAATATCAAGTAAAACATTCATTTGCATCATTTGCTTCTGTTCATGTGTTTTCTTGAAGTCTTCATTCCTTCTTCCAAATGTTGCATACCACACCTTCAAAAAAATCAGAAACATTCCATTATCAAAGATAAAGTGATCACATAACCTCAATATGCATAAGTGTCCTTAAAAAAAATTAATGCCAAGAAAAGGAAACCATACCCTGATATGCAAAGACAACTTCAACAGGAATTGGACCCAACCCTTTGGAGTTTCTGAACTGTCAGCAGATACAGTTGCTTCACAAGTCACAATTACTTACTTGAGGCGATGAAGAAGTATTTTCAAAAACCACAGCTGAAGTACACTCATCTGCAGCTACCTATCTGCTAAACAGAAAAAACATTTAACCTCTTAATAAAAAATTGTATTACATGCCATTATCATAACCAACACAGATTACTGGCAACTCAGTCTTAAATTATTTCTTCAAAGACACCCTCAGATGGGTAAACGGCAAAAAGTAATTTAAGTCATCATTGTGCCAGGTATTAAATTTATCAATATCAAGAACACATTAAACATTTTGGGGTACTGCCCCTTAGTAACAATAGCACAAGGACAAAAAAAAGCACACAACTTTTGGTACCTTTAATACATGCAGTGGTGGTCTTAGCTTTTTTACTGCCATCTTCTATAGGATTTTGGAAAACATTGTCACAATGACCTTCACACACCTTCAAAACTCATAGGCTTTTTCTCACCTGGAAATTGAATATTTCATTGTCAATTCTCATTTGTACTTGCATTTGTTTGGCATGTTATATGAAGGAATGGTCTAATAAGAAAATTTCATTCCTCTAAGGAACCACAAAACACCATATTTGCAACCTATCTTTTGAGACTCGAACCCACTTTTTAATAAAAGTCTGTTGTTCAATACATCTCTAATGGAATAAAGGAATATAATTCTTGCTCTATTACTTTTTTTTTTTTTGAGCCAGTCTCACTCTGTTGCCCAGTCTAGAGTGAGTGCCGTGGCATCAGCCTAGCTCACAGCAACCTCAAACTCCTGGGGTCAAGTGATACTACTGCCTCAGCCTCCTGAGTAGCTGGGACTACAGGCATGTCCCACCATGCCCGGCTAATTTTTTGCATATATATTTTTTTAGTTGGTCAATTAACTTCTTTCTATTTTTAGTAGACGGGGTCTCGCTCTTGCTCAGGCTGGTTTCGAACTCCTGACCTTGAGCGATCCGCCTGCCTCAGCCTCCCAGAGTGCTAGGATTACAGGCATGAGCCACCATGCTCAGCCCTTTATTACTTTTTGATAGTTGTAACTGACAAACCCAAAATTTAAAACATCTACAATAACTTGAGTATGTCAACAATTCCTTTGACTGATTAGCACCTAATAATTCCATAAATGAGCTTTTCTCAAGCAGGAAAAATGGTGTAAATATTTTATGATACCATCACAGCTTTGATTATAAGACACATGGTCCTAATGAATACAGAGCCATTGCATTTCTGTCTCAGAGCTTGAGTAGGATGAACTAAGCCAGGGTAAAGGTTAGATGCATAGAAACTTGTGTGCAAAATTTCACCTAAAAACATTACAATGCCAAATTATTGGGCATATTCTTGTAGAATGAAATCCCAAGTTAACTGAATGTACACAGGTACTGCAAAGGACATGGCCAGGGCCACAGATCAAGCCATATAGCACCCCAGGAGTATTTACTGGAAATGATTTATGAAGACATACAAGTTAGGACCCTACTAAACAATTTATCATTTTCACATCTTGAAATGCTATAGTATTTCACATAATCAGTATGACCAAAGGCTGTGAATAATTCTGATTTGAAAAATTTCAGTTTAATATTATGATTCACAGGAACTACAGACGACATGCATACTTGTATATTTTTATAAAGCTTAAGAAAATGTACGCTTAGAGATGCATGTGTATTATAAAACTGCTATCCGTTCCACTACCACTCTCCCCAACCACCAAGAGACTTGATGGGCACAAAATTCCAGATGATGTTTACCTCTACACAGGAGGCAGGGTAATGGGAGTTGGGGACAAACAGATCACAGTACTGGTAATATTACAGCTCTTAAATGGATGGGCAGATTTTTTGTATTTATTATGCTCCAAAATTTTTGTACAATCCCTTTTTCCAATTTTATTTACAGCTTTTTGTTTTTTTGTTTACATTTCAGAACATTACACAATTACATTTTCTCATTTTCTGACCTGCAAACAGATACCTTAAACAGAATTTTTTTTAAATTATCAAATTAGGTACACCCAAAATGCAACAATTACACACATGACAATTCACAAAGTGTAATTTACTGGGACGTATCCTAAGAATTTAGGAACAGCAGGTCAGGAGAAATCTGACCATATTTAGCAATCAACTATTTACATATCAAAAAATCAAACCTATCTAAACTCCCAAACCAGAAGATTGCAAGTTCTTGTTAAATCGCCATTGGACAAAAAAGAGTGGTAATTCAAAACCTATCCAGTCTTGACAGTTTTAGTACCAAATACTGGGCTATTCCCCAGTCTGTAACTGAATAGCAAGCACCTGTCAAACACCTAAGTATCAAACTTTTACACCATTATGCGCATAGAAAGGCTAAGTGTTCATTAATTAAAAAACAAGTAGTAATTAAATACCCACACTATTCTCCCAACTCACCAGTCCTCACTGCAATCCCAAATATGCAACCTGTGTCACATAGTGACAGGCTACAGTTCATGTGTGTGTGCACACACACAATATTAGGTACAAATGGCAATTAACAGTCCCCACAAAAATTCAATTTTAGTTGAGGCTATGGCTTCTATGCCTTGGGATGGTTTTGGACTGAAAAATACTGCTAAAATCTCGCTTCCTTAAGACAAAATTTGATTGCATGTTCAATTTAGGTTTCTCAGTCTAAAAATGGCTACAAGGTAAGTATTAAAAAGCCGGACAACTGAGCGTAACTGCTCTTTCCAATTTGGCCAAGCTACTTGATTAGGAAATCTGTGGTGACTTCCACTGGTCTTGCCTACCTTACTGTCCACGTTCACATTTCAAACTGTGTCAACAAAGCCCGCACTTCGGGGGTCAGCTTGGCAGCCTTAGCTACCTCTGCGATAGCCTTGCGATACAGTCTTTCTTATTAAAGAGTGACTGGAAGTTTTCTAAGAAGGGAGAGTTGCGAAAGAGCAAAGAAAGATGTTGTTGGAGACCCAAACCATGAAATACGGGCCTCCTGTCGGACTAAAAGGCCGTTATCTTTCCGGCTCACAGTTACTGTAAGAACACGACAATCCCTTTATTTTTTATCAAACACTTCGCTTGGAAATTTCTAGAAATCCCACCACTTAGCAATGAAGAAGGAATCCAAGCCACATATGGCTCGAAATTAAGGATGAATGCCAAATAAATTTAAAACCACCACATTCGTCCTGTTGAAAGCTAACTATTCATTTCAGGTGAAGCAATGTATTTCAAATTTGGGAGGAAGGGTTAAAAACCACATAAACATACCAAATCTCACCGATGCCTTACCATTTTTACAATTTGTTTTTGAATAGGTAGCATGTTTTTCCAGTCTGCCAGCTGTTGGCCAGTGTACCTCCAGAAATGCGTGTCTACCTGTAAATGCAAACACCTGCATGTGCAGCAGGCATTTACAGCCTGAGGGCCTCGTCTCAGAACCTATTTACACGGGAGATCAGCGACAAACGCCAACCAGCTCCACTAATGGCTGGTGACCAGCACGGACCCCCGTCGGCAGTTAAACTGCGTTTATGAAATAAAATTTAAAAAAACCACACAGAAGTACGGTTAAGGAAGGGTCACCTTATCACCGAAGAGACAATCACCCCCACCTTAATAAAATGCTCCCTTATTAAGAAAAAATCAGCCGGCCACTTGGAGGACCCTGAAGCCGCCAAGGCCGCACGCACGCGCGGCTTTGCAGCAGACAACGCGGACCGGCGGAGCGCGAAGCCACGCGGCCGTTCCTCCCAGGCGCCTCGGCTCCCCTCGAGTCACAGAAGGCCCCTCACTAGTTTCTGAGCTGACAGTCAAAATGGGTTTATGGAGTAGGCTCTAGACGCACCGGTGGCTGCTCCCTGAGGCGACTGCTCAGACGGCGCAGAGCGCCAGCCCGTGGCGCTGGGGCGCGGGGCGCGCCGCCTCCTGCCTGCGGCTCGGCGGGGCCGGACACCGGACGGAGGCCACGGGAAAGCAGGCGCCGCGCTCGGCACCCGCCGAGCGGAGGAACCCGCACGCAGGAGACGAGGAACTAAGACCGCGATGACTCTCACCTCCGAGAGCCCAGCTACGGGCGCGCAAGCTCGGACGCCGTCCCGCCGGCATAACGGACGCTCCTTCAGCAACCTTACCCCCTCGGCGGCAGCGCGGAAAAGGAAGCGCGACGTCCGCGGGCAGCTCTTGGGCCTTCATGGCTGGCCCCGCCCCTTCCGGTCCTTGGCCCCGCCCCTCCGAGTGCGCAGTCGGGACTAGTGCAAAGCGCAGATGCGGGAGTCTCGACCTCGAGTTTATGCCTGGAGTTGTGTAACTTCCCTAGAGGTTTTAAAGGCGCCTGAGTACTTCAGCTAGAACTATTTCATTGAATATGCAAACGAGTTATCTACTCGGATAGAAACGAACAAAAAAAGCTCTAAAAAAGAAGGATCTCAGGCCGGGCTCTGTGGCTCACACCTGTAGTCCCAGCACTTTGGGAGGCTGAGGCTGGAGGATCACTGGAGGCCGGGAGTTAAAGACCAGCCTGGGCAATATAGCGAGACCCCATCTCTACAAAATTAGTGGGGCATGGTGGCGCATGCCTGTAGTCCTAGCTGGTCAGAGGCTGAGGCAGAAGGATCACTGGAGTCCAGGAATTCGGGATTACAGTGAGGTATATGATTGGGCCACTGCATTCCAGCCTGGGCTACAGAGACCCTATATAAAAAAAAAAAAAAAAAAAAAGGAAGGGCCTCCCATTCCTAGTAAGTTATATTTATTTACTTGGTCTTCTACTCCCTGACTTATTTCAGTTTAAAAAACTCGTAGTACTGGACAGCCCAATTAGAGTAAGAGTTCTGGAAATGGCCCCTACACACACACAGAAAAATCAGTTACAAAAACAGGAAAACCTATAATATTTTCCCTATATTATAAGGATAGCTATCGTTACTATTTTTATTGATAATAGCAATAGCAAGTTTTACAAAAGCATTCATAAAGCAGTTTGTGAACATGTTATAATTTGCTATTGATTTTCATGTCTTATTACTCTTTCTTCTCTCAAGCATTATAAGTCCTGGCTGCAAAGCACTAAGCTTGCTGCTGGAGGAAAAAGGATTATGATCTTGTTACCAAAAAGAATACACATGAAAGCATATAATTAAACAATTGAATCAGTAAAAGGTCATCTCTCCTTTAAAAACTGGAAATCTAAGAAACTGATACAAAACCCAGTATAAAATATAAATTTGCCTCAAAGCAACATGAACATCTAACCCAGCAAAACAAATCGTGATTGTACCTACTTTAACAAAGGATTCCTCTATGTATAAAAGGTTTTGCAAAGTGCTTTACAAGGGTTTAAAAATCTTTGTTTGGGCCCCAAGGGGAAGATGTTTCTTCTTTCTGTTAAGTAGCTGTGTGGGCTTCAGCCTACTTCACAGACTTGGATTCCCGGCTGGATATTGCTTCCACAATCTGATTTTGCAAGGTAGGCAATTGCCTCCAACCCTTTGCCTGCAACTGTGTGGGCAGTTGTGGGAACCACCATTACTGAAGGTGTAGAGGAGGGTGAGTTTGGACACTAAACCTGTAGATGCTAAAGGCAACAATTTAGGCAAATTCTTGGTGCCATTGAGCCCAGGACTATATGAGAAAGAACTGGAGGCAAACATGGACGCTTCCTTTGCCACAGTTCCCTCAGGATAGCTCCTGAGTTGCTGACAGCTTGCTGTTGCCTCCTTCTGCAGGTGCTCCCAAGGCATTCATTAGTTTCTACTGCAAAGAAAATAGCTGAGCTGGGTGGATCGATATGGAAAGGGTCACTGCCTTATTGACTTAATACGTTTTTTCCTTCAGACAGGATACAACCAAATATCATGACTAAAATGTAGGTGTTGTTAAAAGTGCACAGCTGCCCATTTTCAGGTTATCATTTTAGGTCAGTTATTTTAATTGATGAATAATGTCATTAAATACATGTCTGTTTTCAACTGCAAGTAACAAAATATGCAACTAAAGTAGCTTCTTAAAAAATAAGTGTACATTACAAGAAATCCAGAGGTAGGTGGCTGTAGGGTTGGTTAATTCAGGAGTAAAACATTGTCAGGGCTTCTGGTTGACTTCTCTGAGATTCTTGGTTTTCTCTTCATAGTTGCGGAAAGTCTCACATAGCTGTAAACATCACCTTTTTATATAACAATATCCAAAGGAAGGAGGGACATTTCTTTTCATGTGTCTCTCTTTTAACCAAGGTGGAAAATCTTTCCCAGAATGCCCACAGTAAGACTTCTCCTTAGGTGCCATTGGCCATGATCCCCAAATATTTCCTCCTGCCCTTTGCACTGTCTCCTTCACATCACTCCACTCAACTCCACCACGCAACCACTGATTTGCTTTCTGTTGCTATAGATTTGTTTACTTTTTCTATAATTTAAATGAAATCATACAGAATATACTCTTTTTTTACAGTGTTATTGAGGTATAGTGGATATACCAAAAAAATGGACATATTTAACGTATTCAATCTGATGAGTCAGTATATATTGTTTTTTGTCTGGCTTCTTTCACTCAGCATAATTATTTTGATATTCATGTATCCTGTTGTGTGTAACAACAGTTAATTCCTTTTAATTGCTGAGTAGTATTCCCTTATATAGACATACCACAATTTGTTATCAATTGACCTGTTGTTTGCTTATTGATTCTTGGCTATTTAGCATCCATTCCCACTTCTTTTGATAAAAGCATATACTGAGAATGCCCAATTTACATCTCTGCCCAAGACCTCACCTCTGAGCTCCACACTCGTATGCTTTGCAGTCTCACCATCCCCAGTGCTAAGGGTAAGGGCATGTAAGAGCATGGACCTGACTTTTTTTTTTTTTGAGACAGAGTCTCGCTTTGTTGCCCAGACTAGAGTGAGTGCGGTGGCGTCAGCCTAGCTCACAGCAACCTCAAACTCCTGGGCTCAAGCGATCCTGCTGCCTCAGCCTCCCGAGTAGCTGGGACTACAGGCACGTGCCACCATGCCTGGCTAATAATTTTTTCTATCTACATTAGTTGGCCAATTAATTTCTTTCTATTTCTAGTAGAGACGGGGGTCTCACTCTTGCTCAGGCTGGTTTTGAACTCCTGACCTTAAGCAATCTGCCTGCCTCGGCCTCCCAGAGTGCTACGATTACAGGCGTGAGCCACCGCGCCCCGCCTGGACCTAACTTTTGACCTTACATTTTCTCTCTCTCTTTTTCTGTGGAAACCTTTGTATTTCTTCTTCATCTCTATTAAAGGCTCACTTTCTTCCTTGAGTTCATTGTTAGACTTTCCTCTTCCTACGTAAAATTTAATGTTCATGCTTTTAAGCTTTGCTCTTCATAAACGGATTTTTGGAATTTAGAATTCTCCTTTCTCTTTCAAGTCTCTTTCCAAAGGAGCTTAAGAAAAGCAACGTAGAGACTTGTAGTCTTGATTACTAATGTCGACAGCTTCCCATTATACTTAAAAAATATCCACCTGCATTTATGGCCAATTGATTTTCAACAGGAATATCAAGATTATTCTATGAGGAAAGGACAGACTTTCCAACAAATTGTACTAAGAAAACTAGATATTCACATGCAAAAAAATGAAGTCTGCCCTTACTTCACATCATACAAAAATTAACTCAAAATGGATCAAAGAACTAAGTGTAAAAACTGAAACTTTAAAACTCTAGAAGGAAATATAAGGAATAATCTTCATGACATTGGATCTGGCAGTGATTTCTTGGGTATGACACCAAAAGCACAGGTAACAAAAGAGAAAATGGATAAATTGGACTCCATCATATTAAAAACTTTTGTGCGTCAGACACCATCAAAAGAGTGAAAAGACAATTCACAGAATGGGAGAAAAGATTTGGGAAGCATATATCTGATAAGGGATTAATATTCAGAATACATAAAGAATTTCTATAACTCAACAATAAAACTACATAACAAACCAATTCAAAAAATGGGCAAAGGACATAAATGGCTACTTTTCCAAAGAAGATATACAAATGGCTAATAAGAACATGAGAATATGCTCAACATTACTAGCTATTAGGGAAATGCAAATCAAAACTACAATGACATACCATGTCAGAAGCATTAGGATGGCTATTATAAAAAAATAAAAACAACAAATGTGGAGAAATTGGAACTCATGTGTATTTCTGGAAGAATGCAAAATGGTGCAGCCACTGTGGAAAATAGTAGGGTGGTTTCTCAAAATTTAAACGCAGATACCATATAGCCCAGCAGTTTCACTTCTGGGTATATACCCAAAAGAATTGAAAGCGGGAACTCAGTTACTCATACACCAACATTCATGGCACCATTATTCACAATAACCAAAAGGTTGAAACAACCCAAATGTCTATAGATGGATAAATGAATAAACAAAATGTGGTATATACATATAAGGGAATATTATTTTGCTTTAAAAAGGAAGGAAATTCTGATACATGTTACAACGTGGATAAACCTTGATGACATTATGTTAAATGAAATAAGCCAGACCAAAAAGGACAAATAATGTATTATTTCACTTATATTAACTACGTAGAATAGGCAAATTTATAGAGACAGAGTAGAATGAATGGTGGTTATCAAGAGCTGGGGGCGGGTGGAAGAAATGAGTTTAATGGGTTCAGAGTTTCCGTTTGGGATGATGAGAAAGTTCTGGAAATGGATGGTGGTGATGGTTGTACAACACTGTGAATGTACTTAACACCACTGAACTATACACTTAAAAACGGTTAAGATGGTAGAGTGTGTAATGTGTATTTTACCACATAAAAAATTTTAAAAAGACATTAGAAAGAAATCCATGTACCTTCAGGTAGCCTAACTTATCTCCTGCTTCCCCTCTCTTGCTATGCTCACCTTAGCCTACTTTTATTTTTTATTTATTTATTTTTAATTTTTTTTATTTCAGGATATTACGGGGGTACAAATGTTAGGTTATGTATATTGCCCTTGCCCCACCCGAGTCAGAGCTTCAAGCATGTCCATCCCCCAGACGGTGCACACAGCACCCACCATTAGGTGTGTATATACCCACCCCCTCCTCCCACCTCCCGTCTGCACCCAACACCCAATGAGTGTTATTACTATATGTGCACTTTGGTGTTGATCAGTTAGTACCAGTTTGCTGGTGAGTACATGTGGTGCTTGCTTTTCCATTCTTGGGATACTTCACTTAGTAGAATGGGTTCCAGCTCTATCCAGGATAATACAAGAAGTGCTGTATCACCATTGTTTTTTGTGGCTGAATAGAACTCCATGGTATACATATACCACATTTTTAATCCACTCATGTATTGATGGCTTAGTCTACTTTTATTAATAGTTTTTGGAATATACCAAACAATTTTCACATCCCAGAGCCTTTGCTCTTGCCTGGAATTCTCTTGTCCCAGATTTTTGAATGGCTGGTTGGCTGATTTCCTTCCTTCCTCCCTCCCTCCCTCCCTCCCTCCCTCCCTCCCTCCCTCCCTCCCTCCCTCCCTTCCTTCCTTCCTTCCTTCCTTCCTTCCTCCCTCCCTCTGTCTCTCTCTTTCTTTTTTTAAGATAGGGTCTTGCAGCCCGGCGCGGTGGCTCACGCCTGTAATCCTAGCACTCTGGGAGGCTGAGGCGGGCGGATTGCTCGAGGTCAGGAGTTCGAAACCAGCCTGAGCAAGAGCGAGACCCTGTCTCTACCATAAATAGAAAGAAATTAATTGGCCAACTAATATATATATAAAATTAGCCAGGCATGGTGGCGCATGCCTGTAGTCCCAGCTACTCGGGAGGCTGAGGCAGCAGGATTGCTTGAGCCCAGGAGTTTGAGGTTGCTGTGAGCTAGGCTAACGCCATGGCACTCACTCTAGCCTGGGCAACAAAGCGAGACTCTGTCTCAAAAAAAATAAAAAAAAAGATAGGGTCTTGCTATGTTGCTCAGGGTGGTCTTGAACTCCTGGGCTAGAGGGACCCTCCCACCTCAAGCTCCCAAGTAGTTGGGCCTACAGGCACATGCCACCATGCCCAACCTTTCCTTTCTCTGATCTCAACTTCACTGTCAACTTCTGAGAGAGGCCACACTTGCCCCATCTGTCTAAAGTGGGCCACTCCAACACATCTCCCTTTTCCCTTTATATTTCTTTCATAGCACTTACCATAATCTATAATTATCTTGTTTTTCACTCATATACTTTTGCACCCTTGGTACAATATGAGTTGTGTGAGAAGAAAGGCCTTGTCTGTTTTATTCACCTTTTTATTCTTAACACATAATGTAGTCCATAGCACTTAATAAATATTTGTTGAAAGAATAAATAAATGAAATATAGGTATGTATGTGCTGATTTGGAAAATTTTTCAAGATTTAAAAATTTAAAAGCTAGGCACAGAAGGTATTTGGAAATATCCCATTTTTTGTTAAAGAAAAAGAACATGCATTTATATGCTTGCTTGTGCAGAGAATATTTTTTGAGAGGTTACAAAAGAACCCATTTACAGTGCATGCCTCTGGGAGTGAAGCTTGGGGTTTATGGGGAAAGTGGTTTTTAAAATTTTTATGCCATTCTTTATCATTTGAATTTTTACTGTGTGTCTGCATTGATTTTATAATTATGTTAACTTTTAAAAGGAATTATTAAAGCAGCACATTTTCTCTGCAGGCTGCAAAAATAGACCATTTCTAAGATTTGCTCCTTCATCTATCTCTCCTTCACCTGGCTGGCACGATGGAAAGGATTCAGCATTTTCCAGCACCGAGCGCATGCCTGGGGAGCGCTGGTCTCTATGTTGTTGAATTGAGTTCATGCTGCCAGTTACAAACACAACTAAAACTACTTCAAGGGAAAAGTTTCATGGTTTAAGTCTGATATAACAGTTTATCCAAAGTAACTTTTCAAAAATAGCCATTCTTTGGTAATATAATCATGATTACCTTAGAAAATTTACATTTTGTGGATAGACATACATGTGGATTCCGGAGCATATAGCATATTATTTTCTTATAAGCTGTCAGAATCTATAGTCTGCATTTACACATGTAAATCTCATTAGTAAATTAATACTTTTGGCCCTAAGTCCTTTCTCATATTAGTGAATGATTTGGAGAACCTCCCACGTCCCCTAGATGTTTGCAGCAGAAAATGCGGTTGGAACCGGTAGGAAGTCAGCTGTAATCACCACATCCTCCTGCTTTCCCTTGCTGGATGGTAAGCACGTCAAAATAGAGTTAACGCAAGTGCAAAGTAAATGACCCTAGTCATAAATGCATGACTTTTCTACATAAGATCCTTTACCTCAGGCAAGAATATTTTTAAACATAATATTGACATTCAGATAATCACAGTATTTATACCTCTCGTCAAGGTTAAAGTTCCCAATCTGTGGAAAAATATATTAAATTGTCAGAAAATAGGGCACTGATCTGAATGAAAGTTGATTCTTAAACACTTCAAGTACATGAACTTTACTGAGATAATTTTGGTGAAAATTACCTAAATCACTTATGATGTCTGCCAGGATCTAAAATAATGAGTTAACCACAGTGACTTTAATTGTCAATGTGAGACACTGATGTTTTCCTTTTC
Organism: Microcebus murinus; assembly: GCF_040939455.1. NCBI lineage: Eukaryota > Metazoa > Chordata > Mammalia > Primates > Cheirogaleidae > Microcebus > Microcebus murinus. The sequence goes on along the minus strand of NC_134110.1, from coordinate 89,874,384 downwards.
TGTCTCAAAATTTAACTTTTACGTTAAGAATAAACTTTGAAAATAACTACTTAAATACTACAAATTCTGAATGTAAAGGAATGTTTTAAAATAATTCAAGCTGGCCAATGAGAACTGATGGGAAATCTGCTGGTGGGACTTGAGGGGAAGTTTTCTTCTTTGATGAAGATCCATGTTTGGAGGGAAGTGACTATTCTTGCCTTAGATATTCTCATCCAGTTATTCTCGCCTGTGACACAACGCCAGTGCTCGCTGCTGCAGCTGTCTTGTTAAATGAGAGGCACTTACCTGAGATGGCAAAGTGGAAAGAAGGAACCAGCAACTTAAAGACACTGAATAGTCACAGAATTAACTGGAATGAACTAACCAGGGAGCCACTCCTCCCGTTTAGGCTTCTTGCTATGTGAAATAATACATTTTTCTTATTCTTTAAAAAAATTATTCAAGAAGGATTACATAGAGAGTTGAGAATGTGGAAGTAATTGAAAATTATGTTATTTGTACCTCAGTGATAATCTAATATAAATTATGTCCTGAAATTAACATCCCATTAAACCTTTCGATGAATCACAATAAGGAATTAATGGCTCTTTTCTCAAATTTTACCAGCTCCACTTTTAAGGAACAATAAGTATGCTGTTCTCAAAAGTCTCCAAGGGCCGGGCACGGTGGCTCACGCCTGTAATCCTAGCACTCTGGGAGGCCGAGGCGGGCGGATTGCTCAAGGTCAGGAGTTCAAAACCAGCCTGAGCGAGACCCCGTCTCTACCATAAAAATAGAAAGAAATTAATTGGCCAACTAATATATATAATATAAAAAAAATCAGCCGGGCATGGTGGCTCGTGCCTGTAGTCCCAGCTACTCGGGAGGCTGAGGCAGGAGGATTGCTTGAGCCCAGGAGTCTGAGGTTGCTGTGAGCGAGGCTGACGCCATGGCACTCACTCTAGCCTGGGCAAGAAAGCGAGACTCTGTCTCAAAAAAAAAAAAAAAAAAAAAAAAAAAGTCTCCAAGGGAAAAATAATGATTGACAAGCACTCTGTTAACTGGAAGGAACCGTTAATCAGAGGGCATAACACCGCAATTACAGCTGTGTAGAAAACGAATTTGAATATCCTCAGTGTGTGTGCATTTACACATTTGTTCTTGTGTGTTATATGTGTGTGTGTGTGTGTGTGTCAGAGACCCCTGTGGCCCAAAACTCAAAGGTCACCTTTCAGGGGGTGCCATACTTGTGTGTGTATGAGCCCTCACCCAGGAACCTGGAAACCTTGGTCTACTGGTGAGATTAATACACTTACATGTGCTCCCTGCCTCCTTGTTAACCACACAGGACGTAAATAAAAATAGAAAGGTCCCATTAAAAGAAAAGAAAAGAAGTGACTGTCTTCCATTTCGCAACAGCCGTCACAGATAAATCATGTAGTTTTCCAAATAAAATACATTTTCTCACGTGCGTAGGCCTCTACTCTCTCGCTGGCTGATGTACCATATCTGCTCTGTTTTTGGTGATTCCTATTAAGCTTTAAAAACCCAGCCTGGCCACCAAATCCTGATAATTCTCCCTTTATAATGGGGCCTTCGTATTAGAATGTGACCTTGGGGAGTTACTGACCCTCTCTCTGAGTTGGTTCCTTCTTCCTCCATAGCAGAATGTTAGGACAACAGAAAAACACAAATTATTAAAGCCCAGGACGTGGCAAAAGTCGGCTATCATTATGAAGTCATTTCAAATCTATGCATTCAAATCTACGCCATCTGCCTCCTGTTTCTTCCCTTTTTAGGCCATTTGGCACATCGATCAATCTTCCTAAAATACCTTTGGTCTAAATTTGCTGCTAAAACAACAGCAGCAAGAACCTTTAGCCTGATCAAGTCCAACTCCAAAACCTGGCATGCTCCTGACTTTTTCCCTCCTGGACTCGTGGCCGGGAAAGTTGATAGATACAAAATGGTATCTATTCTTATTTCAGTTTGTATTTGCCATGATGTTGATAGATAATTTTACATATGTTTATTTTTGTTTTTTCCTTTAAACATTTTTTTTCATATATTTTTATTGCTTTGAGTTTTCTCTCCTGTAAACTACAGCTTCACGGCTTTTGCCTGAGTTTTTATTGGAGTTATTTGTATTTTTAAAAATCGGTTCATGGAATTTCTTTATATATCCTGGATACTAATCTTTTGTCGATTAACAGTTATATGCATTGCAAAAAACTTTTCCAGTCTGTTTTGTTTCTCATTATATTTATGGAGTTTTATGTTGTTTGGAAGTCTGTACCCATCTCCCTGCTTCCAGTAGCTTCCACCACCCCAAACCTCTGCATTTCTTTTATTTTTTTCTTGCCTTTTATTTTTCTAGAGATAATGTCTTGCTCTGTCACCCAAGCTGGAGTATAGTGGCATGATCACAGCTCGCTGTAACCTCAAACTCCTGGGCTTGAGTGATCCTCCTGCCTCACTTTCCCAAGTAGTTGGGACTACAGGTGTGCACTACTATGCCCAGCTAATTTTTCTATTTTTTGTAGAGACAGGGTTTTACTCTTGCTTAGACAGACCTCAAGCAATCCTCCTGCCTCAGCCTTCCAAAGTGCTTGGATTACAGGCATGAGCCACCATGCTCAGACTAATTTTTTTATTGTTTTGTAGAGACGGGATCTTACTATGTTGCCCAGGATGGTCTCGATCTTCTGGCCTCAAGCCTGCCTCGGCCTCCCAAAGTACTGGGATTACTGGTCCCCACCTCTGCAGTAGTATGAAAGATTTCTGCTAACGCTTAAATCCAAATGCTTTAATGTGCATTTCAATGCCCTTCTTGATTTAAACACTGGGACTAATATAGTATTTATTCCTAGGATTTTGAGGATTAAATGATGTAAATAATATATATAGATTATTCACCCCCTCCCTCATGCTATTTCTTTCAAAGCATGATGTTCTTTTTGCTTGCTTTTTCCTCTACCTAGAAGGTTCTTCTCATCTCTCTTTGCCTTTCCTGATCTCTTACAACTGGCTTAGGTACCCACGACAGACACTCTTGTTGCTGTCCCAGAAGCCATCCTCAGCCCTCTTCCCTGATAAAGGAACATTGATTTTGTTTAGGGCTTAGTCCTAGGGCCAGGCCAATCACAATTGCCTGTTGCATAATGACATTTTGGTCAATGAGGGACTGTATATACCACAGTAGTCCTATAAAATTATAATAATACCATATTTATACCATACCTTTTCTATGTTTATATATGAAAATACTTACCATAATGTTAAATTGCCTATAGAAATCAATACAGCTACATGCTGTACAGATTTGTAGCCTAGGAGCAATAGGTTATACCACACAGCTTGGGTATGTAGTAGACCATAGCATCTAGGTTTGTGTAAGTACATTATGATGTTTGCACAATGATGAAATTGCCTAAGGACACATTTCTGACAAGTATCCCCATTTTTAAGTGACATGACTATTTCAATCTATTTTTGTGTGCTTCCCTTTCCTCCTGTGGTAGATGCTGGGGACAGACTCACTCAATAGCTAGTCACCCTTCTTTTCATTGGTCATTGTGTACTTCAGAGATTGAAAAGCTAAGTATTATATGTGCAAAGACTCTCTTGCAGCTAGGATTCTGGATATGAATTAGGTCCTGCCTATCAAATGCATTCATGCAAGACCTGAATGCTAATTCAAGTCACATGGGGGCCAGGCGTAGTGGCTCACACCTATCATCCTAGCACTCTAGGAGGCGAAGGCAGGAAGATCACTTGAGGTCAAGAGTTCAAGACCAGGCTGAGCAATGGTGAGACCCTGTCTCTACTGAAAAACAGAAAAATCATCCAGGCATGGTGATACATACCTGTAGTCCCAGCTACTCAGGAGGCTGAGGCAGGAGGATTGCTTGAGCCAAGGAGTTGGAGGTTGCTATGACCTACGATGATGCCACTGCACTTTAGCCTGGGTGACAGAGCGAGACCCTGTCTTTTTTCTGAGATAGAGTCTCACTCTGTTGCTCAGACTAGAGTGTGTGACGTCAGCGTAGCTCACAGCAACCCCAAACTCCTGGGCTCAAGCGATCCTCCTGCCTCAGCCTCCCAAGTAGCTGGGACTATAAGCATGCGCCACCATGCCTGTGAGCTAGGCTGATGCCATGGGACTCACTCTAGCCTGGGCAACAAAGCGAGACTCTGTCTCAAAAAAAAAAAAAAAAGTATCAGCTGCCTTGGCAGCCCACTTGCTAATTAGCCCACAGGCTAGTTTTTTCTATATATTTTTAGTTGGCCAATTAATTTCCTTCTATTTTTAGTAGAGACGGGGTCTTGCTCTCACTCAGGCTGGTTTTGAACTCCTGACCTTGAGTGATCTGCCCTCCTTGGCCTCCCAGAGTGCTAGGATTACAGGCGTGAGCCATGGCGCCCGGCCAAGACCCTGTCTTGAAAAAAGAAAAAAAAAGTTATGTAGGGAGAGAAGCAGGCCAAGAGGCATTCATTTTGCTGATGTATATTGTATTAGCCAAGGTTATCCAGAGAAACAGAGCCAATAAGAAGGTACAAGTAAACTCGCACGATTGTGGAGGCTGAGAAGTCCCACCCTCTGCCATCTACAAGCTAGAGACCCAGGAAAGCAGGTGATATAGTTCAGAGGCCTGAGAACCAAAGGGCTGTTTTATAGATTCTAGTTTGGGTCTGAAGGTCTGAGAACCAGGAGTGTTGAGGGCAGGAGAAGATTAATGTCTCAATTCAAGTACTCAGGCAGAGGGCAAATTCAGCCTGCCTTCTGGTTTATTCAGGCCCTCAACAGATTAGAGGATGCCCACTCACACGGGGGAGGGTCATGCACTTCACTGAGTCCATCAGTTCAAATCTCTTCTGGAAACACCCTCACAGACATACCCAGTGTCCTCATTGGTTTGGGCTGCTATGACAAAAACACCATAGACTGGGTGGCTTAAACAACAGAAATGTGTTTCTCACAGTTCTGGAGGCTAGGATGTCCAAGTGAAGGTGCAGGCAGATCTGGTGTCTGGTGAGGGCATGCTTCCTGGTTTGCAGATGTCTTCTGACTGTATCCTCACATGGTGTGTGGGGGTAGGGGATGGGGGCCAAGCTCTTTCATGTCTTTTTGTAAGCAAGATCTCTTGCGTCTTTTTATAAGACCACAAATTCCATTCGTGAGGCTCCTACCTCGTGACCTAATTACCTCTCAAAGGCCCCACCTCCTAATACCATCACACTGGGTGTTAGGTTTTCAACATATAAATTTTGGGGGGACATATTCAGTTAATAGTATCTAGAAATAATGTTTAACCAGCTATCTGGGAATCCCTTGGCCCAGTCAAGTTGACAAAAATTAACCATCACATATATGCAGCAAAGGCAGCATGCTTCTGCTGTCAGTCACCGTAGGGGCAGCTTCCCACTTGTCACTCCAAGGAAGTGGGCTGCCAAGGCAGCTGATACTTTTTTTTTTTTTTTTTTTTTTGAGACAGAGTCTCGCTTTGTTGCCCAGGCTAGAGTGAGTCCCATGGCATCAGCCTAGCTCACAGCAACCTCAAACTCCTGGGCTCAAGCAATCCTCCTGCCTCAGCCTCCCAAGTAGCTGGGACTACAGGCATGCACCACCATGCCCGGCTAATTTTTTCTATATATATTAGTTGGCCAATTAATTTCTTTCTATTTATAGTAGAGACGGGGGTCTCACTCTTGCTCAGGCTGGTTTTGAACTCCTGACCTCGAGTAATCCACCCGCCTGGGCCACCTAGAGTGCTAGGATTACAGGCATGAGCCACCGCGCCCCGCCCAGCCCATACTTTTGATTAGCTCTAGCAGATGAAGAGTTAAAAATGGCAAGATGAAGTGTAACACAAAACCCACAAGATGGCATAAAGAAAAAGATGGGTAATTTTGACTACATAAAAATAAGCTATGTGGATCAGGTGCCTCGGTAGCCCAGTTCCATGGAGTGACCTTAGAAATTGTTACTATACATCCAACCCAAGTTAGCTTTATCTGATGAGTCTTGAAATCATTAATAACCTATAATAAGCCCCTTTCTTTTAAAACTAGCTAGAGCAGGTACCACAACCAAACCCAGACTGATATACCTTCCTGGGGCTGACCTGGTGACCCAGTCTTGGCCAGTGAGCCCAAGGGAAATAAGTGAAGGCTTCGACCCTGATTACTCCACGAAATTACCTTACCAGCCCTGGACACTGCCTACCTATGGACTTCTTTTCATTTCTTTCTTTTTTGTTTTTTCTTTTATCTAAACCTCAAGTAGAACCAGAGGATTTCTTTACATGAGAGAATAAAGTCCTATTTTACTTAAGCCGCTATAGTTGGGTTTTTCTTAGCAGCTGAATGCAATTCCTAACTGAACTAGTAATCAATGAACAATGACTGTCATAGTATTAAAAAAATATTTGTGGACCAAGTGATGATTGATGAACAAAGGCACTGAAGCATAAAATATCCCTGTGTGCTTGTGTGTGTGTATGTGTGTGTGTTTACAACTTAAAATGTAAAATAGGAAGTGGTGGATAATAAGGGGAGTGATACAGGAAGGCAGTTCATAGGTCAACTTAAGGGGTTAAACTTCATCCTTAGATCATGGGGTACCACTGAAGGGATCTGAGCAAGTATGGTATATCTTTGCGTTTGCACTTGTGATAGGTTACTTGGGAGCAGCTAATACTGAAGGCTAGGAAAACTGTTAAGGCTACAAATTATAAGGTGAAAGATGATGAATACCTGTGAGGACTATTCTTGCATACATTTGGGAATGTAAGTACATACGTAGGCAAATTCTTTAACATGGAATTGCTAAGTCAGAGTATGTACATTCAAAATAACAAGAGACTTTGCCAAATCGTATTTAAAAGAACTTACACTCCAACAGTACAAAAGTCCTCGTTGCCCCACTCTCACCAATAATGGGTATTTTCTTTTGTTAGTTTCTGATAGTTGAAATATGTTATAACATTGCTTTTTAAATTTAAATTTCTTAATTATAAGTGAGTTTGCATATCTTCTCATAAAGATATTGGTTGTTTGATTTCTATGAACTGTTTCTTCATAGCTTTTGTGGAATTTTTACTGAGTTGCTGGTCTTTTTCTTCTTTTTAAATTCTGAGACCTGATTTTATGTAAAGGGAATTACTACTCCAATTATCATATGTGCTATGACTTTTCCCCTGAGTTTTGGTCTTTTGACCTTGTTTATGGTTTTTTATTTTGTGAACTTATTTTTTATGTAGTCAAAATTACCCATCTTTTCCTTTATGGGATCTTGTGGTTTTGTGTCACATTTTCATCTTATCACCTTTAACTCTTCATCTACTAGAGGTAACCAGCCAGAGAAGACACCCCTGGTGGGCACCGAGCTGCCTGCATGTACTTGCTCAGCTATTATTTCATGTTGACGTTGTACGCTGAGGGGAAGAAGGCAAAAGGCAAGGGAAAGTTATTGAGAACAAACCCTCTGCCACGTGCCTACCACAGTGGGAGAACTGCAGCAAAGGATGGTGTTTTCCAACCGAACTTGGGGTACAGACTCTCGTGCCTGAAGCACCCAGGCAGCTACTAGGTCAGGCAGCCTAGGGCAGGAACCAGACTCTCAGAGCCAGACTGCCAAAGTTGGGATCCGGGCTCTGCCTCTGACTAGCTGGGCGGCCCTGGTCAGGTTTCTCAGACCCTTTGAGTCTTCCTAATCCATTTGCAAGTGTCCATGAAAGTAAGGTCCTCAGTATCATCACAATCAATAATTTTGATGTGTGTTAAATTATAAGGTCAAATAAAATGGAATACTGAGCAATTCGTTTGTAAATTGTCAATGTAGATAGTCCGTCTGTACTGTATGATTGGGTTAAAATGCCTACACCAGGACTCAAATGTGAGGAAAATAATGTAGCTTTATGTCTTGTACCTGACTTCATCTTGCTCTGGAATCCCGACTTCAGAAGAGGAAAACCACCTGCCCAAACAGATCCCTTCTGATGTTAGTCTCGTTCCTTAAATATTCAGTCAAATAAAAGTTGAAGCTTTTTCAGCACTGTTTTCCCCTCTCAGTGGGCTTCCCACCTGCTCGTCCCCTTCCATCCCTGGAGAGCTGGGGAGAAGCTGTATATCCAGAGGAGGTAAAGGAAGGGACCACACGCTTCTTCTAAGCTGTCTTCTGGGTTAAACTAGACTCGGACATAAGGTGTCTTGTCCCTGGCACTTTACTGGCACCAACTGCTGAGGCCCTGTCTTCTGCTTACAACCTCCTCTTTTGAGAGCCCCATACTCTTGTCGCCTCCATGTCCTGGCATCCTAGCTGGGGTGGCCCATTGCATGCAGCTGCCCTCAGGCTCCTCCCTCAGCCTCTGCTTCTCCACCAGGGTGTGTGGCTTTGGGTTGAATCCAGGATCTTCTGGGGGCCTTGCCTAGAGAAGTGTGACAAGGTCAGCCCTTGTCTCCAACTCCTCACTGCTTCATGCTTCCATACTCTCCCCAAGGTGGATGCCAGCAGACTGATGTCCCCACTGGTGACTTCCTCCTTCTCGGTGCCTTGGCTGGATTCTCCCTTCTATACCACTTTTAGTAAAACTCCATTTATAGACCTCCATGGCTCACACCTACAATCCCAGTATTTTGAGAGGCTAAGGCAGGATTGCTTGAGGCCAGGAGTTCAAGACCACCCTGGCTAACATAGTGAGACCCCCGTCTCTACTAAAAGAATTAGCTGGGTAAGGTGGTGCACCTGTAGTCTCAGCTACTTTGGTGGCTGAGGTGGGAGGATCACTTGAGCCCAAGAGTTCGAGGTGCCACTGCTCCAACCCAGGCAACAGAGCAAGACTCTATCTCAAAAAACAAAAGTAAAATAAAACAAAAAAGCAGTAAGATTCTAGGTCTTTTTCTAGAATCTATTTCTTCTTCCACACCTTATTGTCTCTCCCTTTCCCCTTCTCTAAGTTTGACTAAACCTACATCTGAGTAAACAAGCTCTTAGCTCCCACCTCAAGGGGTACTGTCCTGTCCATTCCTGCAGGAAGCTCTGCTTCCTTCCAACAAGGGAAGGGAGTGCACTAATATTAGCAAAGCATATAACCCTTAAGTGGCCCCAAGTCTGGGTGGGGCATGCACAGGGTGGGGTAAGGGGAGAAACCACCAGTCATTGCTTACGGCAGCAAAAAGTTTTGTTTTGGGTTAAGCCATTTCCATTACCACCATCACCCCAGACATTATCCATTTTATGGCATTGATTGGCTGGAAAGAAAAAGGACCACCTGGGCCTCCTAGTCTTTATGACACCAGGTGTGGCTGCTCTCTGGACCTCTCAGGCCAAGTGTGGCCCAGCATTAGCAGCTTTTGTTGCTGTTGTTGAGGTCTGATCCTGAAGTCAGGTCTCCTCTTTGAGGCAGTCTCTCCTGTGTGTCCCTATAATATAATCACACCTATGGTCTCACTGGACACTGGTAGAACTGGCCTCCTCTTGCTGAAAGGAGGATCTTACAAAGAGCTTCCCGCTTGCCACCTTTCTCTCTTGATTCTCCTCCACCATTGCATACCACCTTTTCTACTTGATTGTAGTCCATGTTTCAAGATGACTCTGGTGCAGGGACTTACAGTAGCCAGGGGTGCAGATGTGCTGTACGCAGAGTAGAAACAATCTTGCATGGGTCTACTTTTTAATAAAGGACTTCATACAAATAAATTTTGTCCCATCTATACAGTTAAGATGCCTTATAATAGCACACATCTAAATTTTTAAATTGAGTGAGTTTAGAATTTGAAGATAAAAATGGTTAAAATTAATTTCTATTTAGACACCATATTGTTTGAAATGGCCTCCAGTTTCCAATGGCCAAAAATATGGAGATGAGTGATTAAGGTTCATCCCCAGGACATACTTCTTGGTCCTGAGAGGGCAGGAATGTATGCGTCTCTTTAGTAACATTCATGTGCACAGGAAATGACTACTGACATAATCTTTAAGTCTAATAGTTAAGATTATTCTGCAGTCTATAATTTAAAAGCTTCTGACAGCTAAATCCTATGTTATAATTTATAATGAAAGCATTTGAGTGATTGAGGTATATTTCACTGAGCTGGTTTCTCTTATGAGTTGAAACTAAGACTTGTGTAAACATAGGAAGGGAAACCCTTCCCAGGTTTATATAGTTAGGCAAAAATACTTAATGTCCCTCATTCCCAACTGTTTTTGCAGTGCCATCTGTGTGGTGCTCATAGTCTATATGAAGCAATCTACAGGATTTAAAGGATATTTATTTTTCAGCACAATAGTCACATATAAGACCAACAGCTACCATGACATAACAGAAGTACATATTGTCTCTGAGATATGCAATTTTACAATATTTCCCTAGTGTCTCTTTTAAAAATTTGCAATCTTAGTTTTTGGATACTTTAAAAATTATTAATACAATAACAAAAACAAAATAGCTATTACAAAAAATCAAAAGTGTGTACACTGGAGAAAGATATCAATAGCATACCACATCTTAAATTATCTGGGAAACTGTAGATATCAATTACATCCTCCAACAATGATTAAAAAAAAAAAGACATGAATTTGTCACCAAATTAAGACAGATCTACCAATGCTAGAAGAGTCAAGTTCACAGCTTTTTAAATAAAATACATGATTGATATAATTTGCAATCCACACATAGTAAGAGCATTTAGAGTAAGCCATCTCTCAAAATATCTAATATATAAATTGGAATCAGGAGCATTTTGTTTGATTTGTAATTTCTTCTCCCTGCCAGGTAAGAGCAGCAGCAAGACAACTGTATATATAGCCAACAAGCAACTTGTTTTACCATGTCACAATGCCCAATATAATTTGTGTGTTGATTTCTAAGTGAATTATGTTGGCCACTGCAGAGATATTTTATCTGTATTAGATTATTTTCTCAGAATGACACTATGATATACCGAGGCCTAAAGTAAAAAGATTATGTGCTGGAAAATATATATATAATAGAATTTCCTCCAACCTAATCACCTAAAAAAAGAACTTACACTAGAGCCTGAATACTTTCTCTTTAATTGAGGATAACTGGTCAGTTGCTTTCATTAATATAAAATGAGGCCCTTTGAGAGAAAGAAATTATTGAATAATTTAACCTAAGAAGCAATTTCAACTAAAATAATTACTGTGAATTTCAGTAAAGTCAATCAGCATTTATTTTCTTTTTACATAGGTTCCTCTTCCTCTAAATTTAAATAAGGTCTCCATGAATACATAAGGAAGCCACTGTTTAGGTTATCTGTAACTCTGCAGATTGTAGTAGTTTGGTCAAAAAAACCTTATAAAAATGCAAAGCTACTCATTTTATTACCAAGTAATGTGTGAAACAGATTTCCCTGCCTTTACTCCATTCTAAATGCCCATCTTTACTACAGGACTTTTACTTTCCATTTCCTTCTTTTGTTAAGTGTATTTTTAAAAACAAGTATATATATACTTTTTAATATAGCTTTATTGATGTATAAACTAAATTGTACTACACATATTTTCATAATCAGAAAAAGAAACAATAAAAATTCTGTAAGTCTGTTAAAACTGGTTATGCCTCTAAAATGGCATTTCCCTAGCCCCCAAATTACCATCACAGAAAAAATTTTAAATGTGTCTTATCGCTAGGAGATCTGCGTGAATTGAAAGAAATTTAACTGAGGATTTCCCTGCAGATTATGAGATAATATTGAGATCCAAATATACCCCCTTCTGCAGTCCCAATATATTCTCTATTGAGGACAGCACGGTAAAAAAAGCTAACACCAAGTAGGTTATCTATTTTCTAAAAACATTTTCAAGTGTACCTTTACTCTTCATTAAATATCCGAAAAGACAGATGCACATCTGACAGACTAATTTTCAAGTTATTGATTTATTTTATTTATAATACTCCTTATCCTGACCATACACTATTAATTAAAACAGCATGCTCCTTTAAACCTTTGGGTGAAAATATGCAATTTCTCCTCTGAGATTTTCCAACGTACCAAAAGCTGTCATCATATTTAGCAATTTAATAAAATGTTATGAAAATCTATGACAGAAATACACTTCTTTGGCATTAAAATATTTGGAATTGGACAAGAAGAAATAAAAAGCAAAACCATCAAAGGCAAATCTCTACTAACAGGATGATTTAGAAAAGTCTAAGAACTCAACCAAAGTCATAGTTTTTTCCTAATTAAATGCTTTAAGAACTGTAGTCAAACTAATAGATAAGCATTTTAGCAAGCAAATAATTTTTTGGAATACTTGCTATCAAATTTAGTGTTTGCAATTGAGTTTGAAGTAACTTTAAAGAAGTTTTGATTTGATTTCTTAAGATAAAGATTATTTTTAGTACTTCTTATGTCAATAACAGTATAATAGTAAATGGCTGAATCCAAATCTAATTTTAATTGTTATTCCTTTCAATATTACATGAGTAAATACATTCACAAATATTTAAAGATGCAAACATTTTGCTGCATATTAAATGGAGAAAGCTTTTAATATGTGTCTTTTAAAAAGACATGCTTTGGTCACATTATAAGGAATATATTCACATTAAAATAATCAAACTTATAAACTATCAAATATGAGTGAAACCATGGTTATGTTCACCTGAATCAACTGAGTAACAGCTGATCTTTTTTTTTTCCTAAGAGATGGGGTTTTGCTGTCTCCCAGGCTGGAGTTAGTGGTGTGATCATGGCTCACTGCGGCCTCAGACTCCTGAGCTCAAGCAATCCTCCTGCCTCAGCCTCACAATTAGCTGGGACTAGAGGTGTGTGCCACTATGCTTGGCTAATTTTTCTTATTTTTTGTAGAAATGGGGTCTCACTATGTGGTCCAGGCTTGGCTTGAACTCCTGGCCTCAATGATCCTCCCACCTCAGCCTTCAAAGTGCTGTGATTACAGGCATGAGCCACTGAGCCTGGCCCAAATAATCTTTTACTTTACCTTCACTGCCAAAAGCTAGAAAACTGAGGTGAAAACACAAAACAACTGGAAAGGGAAACAGTAAAGACTGAGGAGAAAAGCAAGAAGGGTAGGTAAAAGGGAATGACTGAGGCTGATTTTTTTTCAGATGTCTCTACTGAACCTCATTGTTTTAGGGTTCAATGTGTTCCCTGACAAATCTCTCTACTCCATGGTCCTAACCTCCAGACTCCTGCTTAAAACTGGAACCACTGGTGCAGTCAGTCAGACCAGCTGCCCCCTGGGCACTCGACAGCACGTGGTGTGATGGGAGAGGCCACAGAGGAAGTTCATAGCAGGGCAGATTTCAAGGGGTCTGCTCTATCCTGAATTCATCTCAGGATGGTCACTCTGTGTCCTCGGACCCTCTCAAGGTGCAGATCCTTGCCAGAACTCCCAAATCAGACTGGATCTCTCCCATTTCACAATGTGAGGCAGGGAGATTGTGAATGGCAACTGACAAGGGGAGAAGCCTGATCAGAGCATTGACTGTGAGGAGGCTCATGGGTTCACTCGAGGCTCCTGCCAGACCTGAACATGCCACTCTCTCCACGGTGGCTGCAGCTGAACCTGTTTACCTAGCCCAGGACCTGAAAGAGGGTGGGGTGGATATAGACTGACCAGGGAGGGTGACGAGTGCTGCTGCCCAGTGACACCTGGTGTTCTGCTCACACTGGGCTGCAGGGATTCCCAGTGCCTTCCACAATTTGTATAGTAAGATACTGAATAACCCTCTAAGAAGGTGGCCAAGTCCTGTCGTATAGAGCAAACCATCTCTAACACTCTAAGTTTTCTAACAGGGAAAAGTAACTAGTGATAGAAGTTACTGCATTTTTATATTACTACAAGTCTTTTCATACATATTCAACTAAACTGAATAAATGATCTTGCACCTTCCAACTGAAATGGTTTCTTAGACCAACTACAAGTACAATCTGGTTTTCACAAAAATGAAATACTGGTGTATTATAAACACAGATTTTATCTTTTTAAACTAAGAAGATTATATCAGTAGATATCAGTTTTTTGGTTTTTAATGGATACACTACAGAAAATGTGTACATTCTTTGGATATACAATTGTTTGCTTTCATGTCTTTTTCCTAATAGTTTCTCTTGTACTATATAGCACTGACTCTCTCACAATGAATAGATAAGCTGTGTGTTTTATATAAGACCGATTATTTCATTCCATGTTTATATTAGACAGATCTAACACCCAACTATGCATTCATATGTAAACTTTCAGAAATGATATTTGTTAGGTCTAATATAATAAATATAGAATTATTTCATAGTATTTAAAACAATAGCAACCACTGTTACCAGCTCCTAGAAGCCTAAGGCTGTGAGTCTGTTGGACTGTTGTCATGATTTGCTTTTTCTCCAGAGACAGAATGCTTCAGAAACTGACCAGTAGCACCGATGTATAATCTTGATCGCATGGGCCATTTCTGAAAAAGAATATTTATTTTGTTATAATGTTGATGATAAAAATAAAAAATATGAGAAATATTTAAACAAGAATTCAAAGATTAGTAACTATGATATATATAGCATAGTCTGTAATGTGAAAGATTCCAAATAGCCCCATGCAAATGCAATATTATGTAGCTAATAACAATTATAATTATGAAGTATAAGGAACATTAAAATGTTTTATTAATGCTAACAGTAAAAAGCAAAAGTATTACCAGACTTTAACTATAGAAAGAATGTGTGCATGTAGAAAAGAATTGCAATAAATCATGGAGAATGAATATAGTTGAAGTGTAGAAAAATATATCTACCCATAATGTTTTAATTTCAAACTAAAACTAAAGCAAAATGAAGCCTAAAACTAGATTTCTGGCTTTAAAGATATTTTTAAAAGTTCCATGTGGTAAGTATTATGTGTCTACATTTGTCAAAGAACCACAATGGCTGGGTGCAGTAGTTCATGCATGTAATTCCAGCACTTTGGGAGGCTAAGGCAGGAGGATCACTTGAGGCCAGGAGTTTAAGACCAGCCTGGGCAACATAACAAGACCCCATCTCTAAGAAAAATTAAAAGATTAGCTGAGCATGGTGGCACATGCCTGTAGTCTCAGCTACTCTGGAGGCTGAGGCTGGAGGATCGGCTGAGCTGAGGAGTTGGAGGTTGAGTGAGCTATGAAGGTGCCACTGCACTCCAGCCTGGGTGACAGAGCAAATCCCTGTCTCTTAAAAAAAAGAAGAAAAAAAGAACCACAATAAAAAGTGACTAATTCTACCATTGAAATGTTTTCTCTAGCTAGAAGTAATATCTGGAAGTTGTAAATATTAAAATATTTGACATTATACAGATAGAATATCCAGATTAAATGTCTCGATGTATTGGTGTAATACAGCTCTAACCTTTTGGTAATAACCACATTTGAATTACTGATCATGATTTTTCTCAATTCATCTTTGTGATGGAAAGTCTTCCTCTCAAACAATATAATTTATTGCCAGACAGGCATAATGATGAAAAAGCATATGAGTAGTACTTTTAGAATGGAACTCTTTTTTAGGGGGAGCATATAATCAGTTAAGTTCTGAGGTCCTTGGAATACTAATCAGAGAAATACCATCTTTTAAAATACAAAGATAGGCCGGGTGCGGTGGCTCACGCCTGTAATCCTAGCACTCTGGGAGGTAGAGGCAGGCGGATTGCTCGAGGTCAGGAGTTCGAAACCAGCCTGAGCAAGAGTGAGACCCCGTCTCTACTATAAATAGAAACAAATTTAATTGGCAAACTAATATATATATAGAAAAAATTAGCCGGGCATGGTGGCGCATGCCTATAGTCCCAGCTACTTGGGAGGCTGAGGCAGGAAGATTGCTTGAGCCCAGGAGTTTGAGGTTGCTGTGAGCTAGGCTGATGCCACGGCACTCACTCTAGCTTGGGCAACAAAGTGAGACTCTGTCTCAAAAAAAAATATTAATACAAAGATAGACTAAAAAATGTGCAATCCCAAAAAGGTCAGCAATGTGATCCCACACTCTGCAGAGCAAATGCTGCCACAATCAGGCTACCTATCTTCATCAGTGAACATGCTCAGGCAGGTTGCTGGTTACACAGCACCATGAAATGTTTTTAAACGCTTGGCAGATAATCCACAGTGCTCATATTTGAGGCACAATTATTAATATGCTCTGGGTTCTCAACCCAAGCTGCATATTAAAATCACCCATCCAGGGGTGGGGAACCTGCAGCCTTCTGATTTTAACACCATTCTTTGTTAAGCACCAAAGGAGGCAAGAAAAGCTTCATCTTTCTCTGCCACACTCCTTTTAATAAAATGATTTGTACTGTAAAATTCGGAGTCAGTCAAAAGGCCACACTCAAGGATCCAGAAGACCACGTGTGGCCCCAGGGCCGCAGGTTCACCACTCCTGAGTGGAGCTGGAATATAAGCTCTCATTTGTACTTTTGAGTACAGTTATTTTCACCTAAACTGGGATTCCAAATGTAAAATGTAGCCATAAACAATAAGTGGGCATATCATATTAACCAGAAAGTTTCTATTCTGTGACAACCAACAGAAGTTCTATTTTTTATGTCTCCAGATTTAATAAGTGAGTTTGCACCTATGTAGTTCAGATCATTTAAGAGTCCTAAATTCAGATTATTCTGGCCAGTAATCTATACTTTAAATATAGATAAAAGATAACATTTATGTTACTTGGCATTTAAAATGGTCCGTTCCTATGTAGTCTTCCTATAAATAACCTTGTACATTATGTTTGATACAGTAATAAGACTGACACTATGCAACTTTTTGCAAATCCATTTCAATTTTTTTAAATAACATGTGCATTCTTGTACATTTTAGGTATATCACTGTCACTGGTCCTGTCCTTGGGATCTTCCAAAGGCTGCTTTGCTGAGGTGTTTAGAAGCTAGACTGAAGTTGATAGGTCAGGACCTGGCATTGTTATATCAGATTAAAGTCCTGCATTATACCAAAGACCCCACTGCTGTAGTGTTAGGGATTGCTTGTGTCCTCCTCCAAAATACACATGTTGAAGCCCTAACCTTGAAGGTGACAGGATTTGGAAATGGGGCCTTTGGGAGGTAATTAGGGTTAGATTGGGTCATGAGGGACTAATAGCCTTTTAAGAAGGGGAAGATCTCTCTCTCACTCTGTCTCCTTCCTCCTCCCTGGTGTACATGCACCAGTGAGGAGAGGCCATGTGAGAACACAGCACGATGAAGGCCATCTAAAGCTAGCAAGATAGCCCTTGCCAGGAACTGAACCGTACTGGCATCTTGATCTTGGACTTTCCAGCCTCCAGACTCTGAGAAAATGTCAGGACTTGGCATTGTTATATCAGATTAATACATATTGTGAGTAGTGTAAGGCAGACTAAAACATGTAGTGAATAGAGTATGGTGGAAGAAATCATCAATTTTAAGTGCTGGATTTTTGGCAATAGTATATACCAGTGCTTCTCCATCTTTTAAACCCCTACCCCATTTTCATAAGCATACAAATCTCATGCTCAAATCTCAAATGTAATTTGACAATTATGTGACAATTATAAAACTAAAATCAAATAAAATCAAAATATCACAGAATGCTTGCCTAGTGGTTCTCATGTGTACTACCCAGGCCCCACTGTGTTGAGAATTGCTCTGAATCATTCAACCAAGTGTGGAGACAAATGAAGGCATCTGTCTCTTTCATCTTTGCTAGGATATAATTAATGAAGCAAACCTAAAAATGTGTATGTGGATTTTTGCCTCATTTTTCATAGATTTTATAAAATACAAAACTTTCCTTTGTAAAAACTTTTATGTCCTTGATTTTCAAAAGGCCTGTAATGATTTTAATCAACTTACTGTAGACACATAACAGTTTTAAGAATTAGGAATTAAAATGAAAATAGAATACTGGTTAGGTTGCATGTCACCTTGATGCCAAAAAAGCCAGTTGACTGATTCACATTTTATTTTTCAATGGTTTGTTTTAGCATTGTGTAGATTAGCACAAACCTTAGCTCTGCTTTCCCTGGTAAGGTATGTTTAAAACCATGTACAGTAGTTTCATTGAGCTTAGAAAAACCTAGCAAACTCACAATTAACCAGAGCTGAGCCTGAAACTGAAGACCTTAAAAATGCACTCTTGGTGTAGTTAAATGACCCCAAAATAACAAAACCTTGTGTTTATTTTTTAAATTATTATTTACCTATATTATAAACAATAACACTTAAGGGGTATGGCAATTAATAAAGTCATCTGTGCTTTTCTGCCAATGTAAAGAACTGAAATATACTCCTGTTCTCTTTCAGATTCGCCACCCTTAGGGTGACTGGTGCTGATCAAAATTGCTAGTACCCCAAAGAGATAAAAACTGCTGTCTTCGGCTATGCCCCAGGATCCGTCTCTTAAACCTTCCAGTTTCATTTGAGATACTCTTAAAGTAAATCCTCAACAGTGCTAACAATACTGATAATAAGGACTGATGATTCAAAATCATAGCTTTGAAATAATTGCTAATATATCTTTGATAATCACAGTAAGACTATCATTAGAGTAACACTATGTTGTAAGGCAGAAAAATAAAGTCATTTCAGAACACTTTTTACTATGGGATACAACAGTTTATTATAATGAGCTTTTAGTTACCCCAAAAGTACAAATAATGAGAATATTTTTCTTTCTTTTGCATTAATCAAAGATAGTCTTAACATTTAAATATTTTATTATCTTAAAATAATGTGTTAACAGGCAGTTTCAATTATGTATATAAAATCTCTTCCCTCTGATCCTTCAAAACACATGATTATAGTTCTTTTATAACAAATGTAACATTTTCCCATACAGTACTGTTATTTGTATTTTTGTTTTCATCTCTGTAATATGTTCATTTAGGAGAGGGACTGAGTCTTACTCATAATTGTATTCACTCTCCTAAAATAGTGCTTTGCACATAGTAGGAATTCAATCAATGTTTGATTTTAAAACTTGTTTTAGTTACTTGTTCAACCATCAATTTCTTTTTAAGACATAACCTTTGGTCTTGTATCATTATCTCTACAGATGTCTTTTAAAATAAAAATAGTTAATTCAGAGGACAAATGAGATTTGCTTTTTCTCAAAATAGTTATGATTATAAAAACATTTGATACATGAATCAAGTGCAAAAAACATCTGGCTATGCTTATTGTTACATGAAAATGTTTCTAACATTATTCAAAAAAGCACTGCAAGAAACTAAGGTGAAAAACCACTCTTGATATCTCATTCTGAATTATCTCTCTCACGAAAGAGAGCATTTAACAGTTTCTCTTTGTACTAAAATATACTTAATGTTAAAATAAACTTTTTTAGAGTATATGGTAAATGTCAAGTCAAAAGAAACCTAACATTAATGGTATATTTGAATAGCAATCTAATGTACACTATGAGACCCCTTAATTAGTAATGAGTGACTTTTTTGCTGAGATTATGCTATAAAACTCATGAATAGGATAGGATCTATCATAACTATAAATATTTTACCTTTTTACATTTAATGTTTGAAATGGTTAAAGTCTATCATCATTTTGATTATATTTCCAAAGTAAATTTTGTTAAACCTCACTCACTAAATATGGTAAAGCACACACTCTAATTATTAACTGATATGACATTGTAATAAATTAATTGTAATCTACAGTTAAGTTCAGTTGATATTAGAGGGTGTGCTTTACCATATTTCAATAATGATTACTTAATACTTTATTGAACACTGATACGTTAAGGCTGAATCCTAACTTTGTATTTGTGTGTGTGTGTCAAAATACTTCAGAATAGTAGAAACAAAACTTTGACAGTTTAGCTTTAACAAATATAAAGATGACACTTTTTGAACAGAAAGCCCAATCAGTGTAAGTTTTCAAAACAAAGCTAGGAGAAAAGGATGATGCAAAGACTAAATACTGCAATATAGGTAATAAATCATAAACGTATATACCATATCAAGTGAAAACTTTAAGTTACCATTCTACCTATATATAAAGTAATTATGCAAAATGAGTTTTCTTGGCTAATTCTGTACAATACAGAATTTGAATGCAGTGTTTAATCAATTCACTCAACATACATGCCAATCTACTATGAAAATTACATTAAAGAAATATAGTTTTTTCTAACATTCTTGGTAGGGGTCCAGTCCATGATAATTAACCTTTATTTAAACAGACTGAAATAGTACTCCCTGGGGGTTCCTACTTGTTTTACCAAAAAAGTTTCAACAGTTTTCCTAGAATCGCTTTGGAGCAGATAATTCCATTACTCCATTTAATGCATGAAATCCTTTAAACACCCCATAAAAATACAATAGAAGGGTAATTATGTAAATTAAAACACTTACGTTCTCAAAGGATCATAAATATAACTCAGTATTAAAATGTATCAGGACATGCAACCAAGTCCCCATTTCTCACCTTGGAAGGCAGCACAAATCCTTAGACTGCCTCCTGCACAGGGCCTCGCAGGCCCCTACCCCAACCCCCAGGTTTAAACACCTCACCCGCTACCTGCGAACTGTAAGGAGCAGTCTCTCGTAATGGGGACCTCGCCACCGGTGCCCGTGCAGGCCACGGCAGCTTTCCTGGTCGGTCCCCCGCCTCACTCGTAGGGAGGAGTGAGGGCTCCGTGGCATCTACTCAGACAGTGACAGACAGGGCAGGCCAGGTTGTCCTGCTCCCGCAGGGCGCCCTGCCCGCTTACCTTAACAGGGTGCAGGTAGCCGTCGCCGCGCAGGGCGCCCAGTCCCGGGTCCGCCGGCGCCTCGGCGTCGTCCTGCAGGCTGCGGGTGAGGTGCGCGATGTAGGTGGTAGCCAGCAGTAGCACGTCCAGCTTGGACAGCTTGGTGTCGGGCGGCACGGACGGCAGCGTGCGCTGCAGCTCCAGGAAGGCGTGCCGCAGGGTCTGCACGCGGCTGCGCTCCCGCGCCGCGTTCGCCGCCGCCGGCCGCCCGCCTGCGGAACGCGCGCCGCCCCCGGGGCCCGCCGGCCCCGTCCCGGTCCGCCCGGGGCTCGCGTCGCGGGTGGCGGAGGCCGCGGGAGCAGGCTCGGCGCCGGCGCTTACGCGGCTGCTCGCCGGGCGTCCGCGGTCCATGGCGGCTTCCCGCGCAGCGCGCGCTGCAAAGGGCGAAAGCGCCGTGAGGCCGGGGCGCCTCTCTCTGCGCGCCCGCCCGCCTGCCCGCCCGCCCGACGTGGCTCGGGGCGCTCTCCGGGCTCCTTCTGCACCCGGCGCGTTTTGTCTCTGGCGTCTGGGGAGAGCCGGGTTCCCGGGCTCCTCAGAAGGATAGGAGGGGCGCGGTGCCAGCTTTACTCATAAAGGACAAACTAAGCGACGGGCTATTTCACCCACGGAGAAAGATCTCATCTCGGAAGCACAGCTCGGGTTAGGCACTTGCTCTCCGTGGCAACGCAATCTGGCCAGCCCCTCAGGAAAGGTGGCGCGGGTCGTTGGCGCCGCGGCACGCCAGCCGCCCTCCGGCCACTCACGCCGGGGGAATTCCTGCCCGAGGAGCGCGGGACCCCCTAGCCTTACCTCGGACTAGGCACCCGCCACCGCTCGGAGCCGCGAGCCGCGCGTCAGACCGGGCCCTTACCTCTCCTGGAGCGGCGGAGTGGGGCTCGGCTCCGCGGGGCGAGGGGCGTCGAGCCGGCTCTGCGTGGCCTGGGCCGCGCCGCTCACTCCATCCTCGTCCAGCCGAAGCTGAAGCCGACAGCCACTGCCGGCCCCGCTGGCCACGCCTTTTATGTGGGCGCCCCCGCGGCCGGGCGTGTGTGCTTCGGCAGGCGACGCAGGTGGCGCCCACCAGAGGGGCTACGCCAGGGCTGAGGCGGCGCAGAGCCGCCCCCTGGGCAGCGGGAGAGTCATTAATCAAACCGCAGGGAGGGTCCAGACCCGGCCCCGCCCCTCCGCCCTGCGCCGGCCCGGCTCTCCCGTAGGCGCCACGCGGAGGGCGCCGCGGAGTTGGCGGCAGTGGGGTTGGCCTGGGCTCGGTACAGCCGGCGAGGCCTCGTGAGTCACCTCGCCCCGCCGCCGTCGCACCGCCTCAGGCCCAGTCTGATTCCGGGCTTCTAGGCCGGCGCCCAGCTGAGGCGGGAACGCTGCCGTTTGGTTGCGCGTGGCTTTTAATTTTCCGTGAGGAAATGTCAAGTGTGCCACATCGAGGTTCTAACCTTTCATCCCACCACAAGGTAAAACGTTTCTTGCTTCCCTAACCACCTGAAGCAGGAGTCCCCCTCAGTACGCCGTGGCCAGATTACGGAGGCGCTCGGAGGCAAACTGCCTTTCCGTCAAGACCCCGAGCGTTCCCGTTGTGATACTGTAGGAAGCTCCCAAACCGCCGCCGCGGCCCCGGGGTGGCGTCGCTCCGCCTGGGGAGCGCGCACCCGGGCTGGCCGCCTTCGTCGCCGCTGCGGGACCTCCGCTCTTACATTATTTGGACGGAAAATTCGTTCGTGGCTTTGCACTCGTGGACCCCCGGGAAGCGTGGCGACGGCGGTGCGAGGAGGGTCCGATCCAGGGATCCTTCGGAAAGTGGGCGCCGCGGCCCGAGCGCTCCGCGCGGACGCCCCCGTCCTCCGTGGTGGCTTCCGCGGGTCCTGGACGCGTCGCCTTCTTTGGGGGACGTCTGAGTGGGCGCGAGATACTTTCCAGCGACGTAATTAGGATACACTCGAAACAATGCCAACAATTTAAAGAGCAGGACATTTTCTTTTTGGGGTCAAAACGTAATAGCAAATTTAAAATGTCACCAAAGGAAACTACTCGTGAGCATGCAACATAATCTCATACTTTCTAGTAGATTTCTAAATTGGAACTGTTGTACCAAGCGGTCATTAGTAATGGTGGCGCTGTTTGGATGTACCGGCCCACACATTATGTTAGTGAATCAGAATGAGCCTTAGTCTTTAATCTCAATTTTCCTCCGATAGCCTTAATTAGATTTGCACTTTAGAAAGCGGCACACCAAAATTGCATTGATTCAAAAAGGATTTCTATCCCTGGTGGTCTAGTGGTTAAAAAAAAAAAAAAAGAAAAAAAATAAAAATAAAAAAGACAAAAAGGATTTCTATTGCTGAGCGAGAAAGCCCATCTTTCCTCGGTCAAGTGTATGTGATGAAGTATAAAGCAATTACGAGATCCTTGAATTCACACGTGGAAAGCAATGTTTCAGGTTGTATAAAGAAGCAAATCAAACAGGAACTTAAAGGTGTGTGTGTGTGTGTTTTATGTAATGAGATACTGTAAAACTACAAACCCACAAAAGATGTTGCCTAGTCCTGTAAAGTTTTTTTAAAAAAAAGTCAAACGTTTCAGATCACTTGAAGCTGAATTTACTTGCTTTCTACAAATAAATTTTCTTATACTTTTGTGTCATCGGGAAGGTGAGGTTCATGCACATCATTTTTTGTCAGCAAGCTTTCAGATTTGTTCAAAGAGAGGTTCCTGTATTTATAGAGAGAAAAAAAAAAGCCTTAAATTTAAGAAATGAAAGTACCACAAAAATGTAGCAAGCATATAGAATCTAGGACACAATAACAATAGTAAAGGCTAATGATTAATCACCAAACTGTATGAATCTTCTTAGGCTTTAAAGGAAGCAGAAACAAAGATTTTCCTCGGGGGGGGGGGGGGGGGGGGGAGAATGTGAAGAATCTATGAGTTGAGAGAGGTATGGAAATAAGAATATTGGAGGGAAGGTGGACCAGGACTGGAGTGAGGCAAGTGAGTTGTCTGGGGCTTCTTGAATTTTGCACTCTTGGCACCTCACATGCCTCATAATAACCCAGCCTGCTAGAGTCTCCTGTTACGGTGGGGTAGAGAGGCTACAGAGGCTCATCACTGCTAACAGTGGTGGGACAGTGGCCAGCCATGTTGCAGGTGCAGAAGAACTGAGGTAACAAGGCTGACCACTGCAGGCAGCCTGCTTGTCTTTACTGCTGCTACTCCAAGGAGCCTCTCTGAAGCCTCTGATGCTTACGGAGTAGTCCTAATTCCTAAAGGAAACTTGTACTTGCAGTTAAATTCAAAGTATAAAAATCTTAAAATTTCTAACATTACATAAATAATTAGTAACAGGTACCACTTATTTAGCACTTTATTATGCTAAGTCCTTAACAGGTATTTTCTTATTCAGCCTTTACAAAAACTCTGAGCATTTTACAGTTGAGAAAATAAAATTCAGAGGAATTAGATAACTTGTCCAAGGTCACATAGATAAGTGTCAGAGACAGTATTCAAGCCAGACAGATTGACCCTAACCTTGTACTCTTTACCGATACTATTCTTTTTAAGATTTGTATTTTATAATTTCCAAAACATTTTTAATCTACTGTCTCAATAAAGGGCATGCTCTAAGTGATGGACTCCCTGTTAACAATCCAAATACTATTTTCATAGTATATCTTTCTTAGGAGTTCTTAATTATCTAGTCTTCCAAAACGTACATGGCTTTACAGTGCTATAGATTTTATTTCACTGGATATGGTATATAAGTCTTAAAATTATCTTTTTTTCTAAATATGTCAAATAATTTACAATATTAACTTGTTAAGATTGTCTTCATAAGGCAAAATAATTATATAAGTGAAGAAAATGTTTTCTATATAAAATATTAAAATGTTTTATATGTATATAAATAGATTAATTGGTACTTTTTTTGCCTTTCAACTATTTACTTTATTGTTTAAATTAAGTTGTAATTTACATAGTTAAATTCACCTTTTGGAGTGTATGGTTCAGCAAATCTTGATAAACATATACAGTTTTGTAACCATCATCACAATAAAGATACAGAGAGAGCACTTCCCTCACTTCCCAAAATTCTCTTGTGCTGATCATTTGTAGCCAACCATTGCTCCCAGCCCCAGTAGTCCCTAGCAACTGCTGATCTGTTTTCTGTCTCTATGGTTTTGTCTCCCCAGAAAGTCATACAGATAGAAGCATACAATATGTAGCCTTTTAAGTCTGTCTTCTTTCACTTAGCATAATGCTTTTGTGATCATTCCATGCTTTTAAGTATATCAGTAGTTCATTCCTTTTTATTACTGAATGATATTCCATTACATAGATGTACCACAGTTTCTTTATCCATTCCCCAGCTGAGACACCTTTGGATTGTTTCCAGTTTTTGATGATAAGGAATAAACCATTTTAAACATTAAGGTACAGATTTTTGTGAGTATAGGTTTTCATTTCACTTGGGAAAATACCTAGGAGTGGGGCTGCTAGATGTGGTAAGTGTATGTTTAACTTTATAAGGATATGTCAGGCCTGGACAACATAGTGAGACCCATCTCTACAAAAAAATTTAAAAATTAGTCACAGGAGGCTGGGGCAGTAGAATCATTTGAGCCCAGGAGTTCTAGGTTACAGTGAGCTGTGATTGGGCTACTGCACTTCAGCCTGGGTGACAGAGCAAGACCTTGTAAACATAATTATTGTCCAAAGTGTCTATACCACCAGTCCCCAACCTTTTTGGCACCAGGGACCAGTTTCATGGAAGACAATTTTCTATGGACCGGAAGGGGGTACGGTGGGCAGAGTTGGTTTTGGGATGATTCAAGCACATTACATTTATTGTGCACTGAAACCTCTCTGCTAATGATAATCTGTATTTGTAACAACTCCCCAGCACTAGCTTCCAGCGCTAGCATTCACCTCAGCTGCACCTCAGATCATCAGGTATTGGATTCTCATAAGGAGAATGCAACCTAGATCCCTTGCATTTGCAGTTTACAGTAGGGTTTGTGCTCCTAGGATAATCTAATACCACTGCTCTGACAGGAGGCGGAGCTTATGTGGTGATACAGGTGATGGGGAGCAGATGTAAATACAGATGAAGCTTTGCTCTCTCACCTGCCACTCACCCCCTGCTGTGTGGCTAACAGGCCACAGACTGGTATGGTACTGGTCCATGGCCTGGGAGTTGGGGTCTGCAGGTCTATACTTTCATTTTTTTCCATTTATTCATTCTAATACATGTTAGTTTTTTAAGAAAAAAGAATGAGCCAATATTTTTAAATCAGATGATTTCACAGTCTAAATGTCTCACCAGGGAGCGTAATTTCTCAAGTTCAGCATGTCCACCTGGCCACACTGTTCTGGAGCCAAGTAGCTACAGTTGCCTTTAGTTGGGTATGTACTCTTTAGTTCATCTTAGTTACTCTCTCAGCTGTACACACTGTATCTGCCTGTTCCTAAGGGCATTTTTGTTTGAGAACCCCTAGCAGAATAGTTGAGAGCTTTGCTGTTTAAGTCAGTGAGCTGGGTTCAAGTCTCAGCTCTGTTCATGGCAGCTGTATGACCTTGGGTCCCTCTGACTGCACCTCTCCAAGCCCCATTTTCCCATCTATGAAATGGATATTCTTTTTTAGAGATCGAGTCTCACTCTGTAGCTCAATTGGAGTGCAGTGGCACCGTCATAGCTCACTGTAGCCTTGAACTCCTGGGCTCAAGCAATCCTCCTGCCTCAGCTTCCAGAGTAGGTGGGACTACAGGCATGCACCACCGCTCCTGGCTAATTTAATTTTTTTTTTAATGTGGAGATGGGATCTGGGTATGTTGTGCAAGCTGGTCTCAAACTCCTGGCTTCAAGCCATCCTCCTGCCTTGGTCTTTTGGAGTGCTGGGATTATAGGCATGAGCCACCATGCCAGGCTGCAAAATGGGTATTCTTACAAGAGTCCCACTGTCTTTTAAAATTTGTTTGGATAATGAAGATTCAGCCTTCAAAATATTTTAAAATGTAAAATAACTAATATAATTCTTTTCAATTAGGTCTTAATAACCATTGACAGAGTTGAGACGACTCATTTAATCTGTTTTAACTAAAAAACTTATGTTGCTTACCACTATTATTTTTTTTTTTAGGGGAAGAATATCCTAATTTCAAAAGGGTTGTTTGAGAACTGCAAATCAAAATGTTAACAGTATGCCTACATTACTGATTGACACAAGCTTATTTTGTCTATAAAATTAAATAGACTGAGGCTACGTTTAACAAAGTATAGTTCTAAGCATTTGAACTTTGCATTTTGATCTTTAAATAAGACCATCCCATAATTTTGTGATTAAAAATGGGAGTTTTAAAAATTTTTCTTGAAGCACATAGATCTGTTGTTACAACTGTTCAAATATAACCTTACCAGTGGTGAAGGAAAGTTATTTTAACTGTTATTAAAGTTCACTTTTTAATTCAAAGAAACCTAATGGTTTCATATTCTACCAAAAAGATACTAGGTATTTTAGAAGTAGTTAACATTTCTAACAGTGGACATTTCCTGTGACTTATGGGTCCCAGTGATTCACATTCCTTAAAGGTATCTGAAATTTAAGGGCATTCTCACCCAGCTAGAAAGTTATTATTTTTACGTTAACAAAAGAGATGTAATGACTCTATTAACATTGATTGGGCTTGAAAGACAGTTAAATAATCAAGTAACAATTTACTTTTTTCATTGTACAGGGCTGTACAATAATCTCAGTGGGTCTTATATACAATATATAAATGTATTTAATGTCTATTTTAAATTACTAAGGCTCAAGCACCTCCTAGCATGTTTAAAAAGAGAGGAAACATCTGTCAGAAGTATTTACTGTGACAAACACAGAAAGAAGCAATAATGTGTACCTTTTTTGTTTGTTTAATACCATGTATTATTTTTAATTGAACAGTGAAGGCATTTGTTCAGAATCAGGCTTTAAATAAAAAATAGTTTTGACCTAATCTTTAATTAAAGTGTACATTGATAGTATCAAGTTCAGTTTGAGGGTCAAAACAACGTCAATGAGTCTGACTTTTTCCTCCCTGTAGGGAAAGCAGGCTTGTATAAATATACATGAGCACAGATTGCATGCATTTATAATAGAGGTGGAGAACATTCCCGTCTTCGGACAGATGTTGCTTCACTATGCTCCATTTTTAGGATACAGGCACAGCCCACAGTGTGTAGAACCCTAAAGGAGTGTGGGGCACATATCATTTTTTGGACAATGCACTCCAAACTTATTTCTACCTCTGAGCAGGCTCCCCAGCTTGAATATTTAATATAGACTGTAGGGGATATGTCTGTTGATGCCAGCTCTTTCCTTCCCTTAAAGTAATTAAAGGGAGGGAGGGATTACTTTAATCAATTTTCTAAAAACTGAAAATCTATTCTTTGTGTTTGGGCTGGGCACTTTGGTTTTTACATTTTACTGACCTTCTAGCTTTATTATTATTTCTTAGCTTTATGTTAAATTATCACAATGTTAGTAATAGGCATATCCTAAAAATCTATACCAAGAGCTTGATGAAATTTCATGATATATTTGATCACCTTTTATTAAAGAGAAGTTTAACTGATATTCCTATTTAATATGACTTGAATCTTTTGAGATACCAAAACAGTATTTTGGCATGCCTACAGTGAAAATGTTACCTGAGGAAATAATAAACATTTAAAAGAAAATATTTATGTACTATTTTTTCACAGGATAAAACTGAAGACCCAGGATTGAACATATTTGACTTTACAGGTGGTGGCAGAAGCAGGACATTCTTTGTGTTCTTTTCACCAGGGATACCTCTATTCTGCTGGTTTCATTTAGGATAGCCTATCTTTGTAGTACATAGTAGTTTATATTTTAAAATTGCATTTAGCTCTGTATTTAGTATTCCTAGTTAGGAAAATGAGGTAGAGTGATTTATTTGCTGTTCTATTAGTGCACTCCTAGTGGTTTGAGCTTTGCTCAGGGCTATAAAATATGTGGTATGTGCCACAGCTCACTACTGATCTAACTGGTACATGTGTCAGCGTATAGAATTCACCAACATTGTTTTCTGAGGCTGTGTACATTTTTGTTTTATTTTCCACATTGATGATATACTAGTGAGACTTTTCAAAATGCTTTGCAAAGAAACAAAACTCAAGAACACTGTTGTGGAATTGATAACAGTTGTATACATCTTTAAGAAATTATTGGAGTGCTGTGGACAAGCTACGGTTTTCATGGTAATGAGAATGGACATAAGGCACAAATTCTCACACAGCACTGGTTTAATTGTGAATAGAGGCAAGACCAAAATGAGGACTCCCTGCTTATCCTTTTGCCTCTCTCCAAATAAAGTATGTTCCAGATTCACAGACATCTCCCCTAAGCCTGGCAAGCCTGAGCCACTCAGTATGGAGTAGTGGTAGGACAGTGCAGCAGTGTTTTCATGGGGCTTCTTCAGGTGGGCTCTACTAGGGAATGCTAAAATCATCATCCCTTGATTAGACCTTGCAAAGAGGGTCTCATGACAAACCCACTTGACCGTCAGGCAGGTAGTCTGGGAAAAGGAAAACTATTCCAAGGTATGTCTACTGGCTCTAATTACTTTCTCAATGAAATATGCTATTGCTCTTTATTGTATTGTGATGACTAGCATATTATTATAAAGATCAATAGAAAAATCATTATATTAATTATAAATGAAAAAATAAATTGAATGAAAAATTTATGGGATTTATTATGATCTGGTTTATAATATCCATAACACTTATCATACTGTAGGGTAACTGTATCACATTTGAATCCTTAACTAGCTTGTTGTAAAATATTTGAGATCAGGATTATCTCATTCAAGTTTTCATATTCAGTGTTGCCCAGCATATGGCATATGTCTAATGTTTTATGAATAAATGAACTTATTTTCTGGTGGGGTTTATTTTCACATCAAAGTGTTGTCATTTTTTTTAAACCAAAAAGCAATTTTCTCCTCATAAGGATATTTAGAGCTGATTCATATGGAACTAAATTATATATATGCTCAAGGTTTAGAATAGTGATTTTAAACTATTTTTTGGATCATAAACCCCTTTGAGAATCGAATGAAACTTCTGATGTCTCCTTCAGAGACAAGAGGTTAAGAACCTTAGTTTGGAGTAGTGATAAAAATAGTCTACCTTTGTAGTCCTCTGGATTTCTCCTTTCTGCACCTAAATCCTTTTACTACAGTCACCTACCCACTGGTGGACCCATCATCAACTGGGCCTCAAGCATCTTTACCTACTGCTTCTGGGACTGTCCTGAGTCACCTGTACTACCTTGGTGGGTAGTACCCACCAAGTAGTTTGTAACTCCCAAACTCTTCTGGAACCAACTTTTCCCACTGCAACTTTATGACTGGGCAGACCAACAATGAACTCTTTTTCTTTCTGTGTTTGGCCAAGAAGCATTGAGAGCAGAGAACTAGGAGGCAGATGGAGGGCTTCTCTTCCTGTGTGTTGTTGACAGTGAGGGTGTCTCATCCCCCCACCAAGACTAGGAAGCAGATGGAGGGCTTCTCTTCCTGTGTGTTGTTGACAGTGAGGGTGTCTCATCCCCCCACCAAAGAAGATAAATCACACAAATATTTGAAAGAACCTACCCCATCTCTTCAGTAATTTTAGTGTTATCTTCGTGGGAGCTTTCTGGAGATGCATTTCCATTTACAGGGTATCTCTGTATTTCAGAGAAAAAGACTAATTTTGGCTTACCCGTCTCTGGGTAATAAACAGGAACTATGTGATGCATTGTTTCAAAGTTACCTGTAGCATACAAAGAATTAAAAGCATTCTGCTTTGAAACTCATAACTAAGTTGTAACCATGGCATATAACAGTATTAGATTATTTAAAATTACAGTTTATGAAATGGAATTAAATAAAGCTAAATAGAGACAGTAAAACCAACGATTGAATTAATATCCAAAATAAAATATCACACACTTTGATACATAAAAACCTATACAGGAAAGTTGCTGGTCAACTTTTATAGCAAAATGGGAATGGCAATATTAATATAAATATTAACTGCCTTGAGAGCCAGGCATGGTGGCATGCCTATAGTCCCAGCTACTCAGGAGGCTGAGGTGGGAGGATCGTTTGAGCCTAGGAGTTTGAGACCAATCTGGGCAACACAGTGAGACCCTGTCTCTAAAAAAAAAATTAAAAATAATAAATAAATAAATACCAACTGCCTTGAATTTTACTGTTCTGAGTTAATTTATTTTCTCAAAGTGTTTAGCCTGTAGGGAGTATATTTGTCTTGTATAGTTTGGGGATATGTCCATACCTTTATTTTGGCATTTAACATTACTCATCATTGACCTGTTTACAGATCCTCTTTCCCACGGTGATTTCCTTTTGAGTGGGAACTGCTTTATTCACCTCTAATCCCCAGTGCTTAGCATGGTCCTGACCATATCCAAGGTGCTTACTAAATGTTAATTAGCTGAATGCATGAATTTTTCCATAAAAATGCTATGAAAGTAAATGCTAAAAGATGTGCATATATTTTGGATTTTATTGATGTATTTGATTATGTTTCCAATTTTGAGTTATATAGTTATATGGCTATATTTACGATAAGATTTTTTTTTTTTTTGAGACAGAGTCTCACTCTGTTGCCTGGGCTATATAGTGCTGTGGCGACAGCCTAGCTCACAGCAACCTCAATCTCCTGGGCTTAAGCGATCCTCCTGCCTCAGCCTCCGGAGTAGCTGTGACTACAGGCCTGGGCCACCTCGCCTGGCTAATTTTTTCTATTTTTAGTTGTTTGGCTAATTTCTTTCTATTTATAGTAGAGATGGGGCCTAGCTGTGACTACAGGCCTGGGCCACCTCGCCTGGCTAATTTTTTCTATTTTTAGTTGTTTGGCTAATTTCTTTCTATTTATAGTAGAGATGGGGCCTCTCTCTCTTGCTCAGGCTGGTCTCAAACTCCTGAGGCTCACACAATCCACCCACCTCAGCCTCCCAAAGTGCTAGGATTATAGGCGTGAGCCACCACGCCTGGCCACGATAAGATTTTTTAATTGTAAAATGCTTGAAGTCAGAGGTTATAATTCCTATAATTTTATCATAATTCCCCAATACAAAGCTCCAAATTTACATGCCTATCAAAAATATGTAAAAAAAATAGGAAGTATAAAAATTACTATCTTAAGAATTCCTATTTCCTTATGGTATGTTTGGTTGTACAGAGGTGCCTTTAAAAAGTACATCTAACTCTTCTAAAGACCTCAAAGATATACTGTAGATTTAACAAATATATAATATGTCTTCTAGATTTTAAATTATGCCTTTTCCTTTCTCTTGAACTATAATAAAAGAGCCTTTGTGTAAAGACCATACAGTATGCTATTGGCCACATACATAAGGATAGAGTTATTGTACATTACACACATGTATCCAGGAGTGTCACTGGTTTTAATGAGAGTCTTAGATTTATACCATCTGTTTGTTTATTTATTTATTCATTAATTTTTAGACAGAGTCTTGCTTTGTTGCCCAGGCTAGAGTGAGTGCCGTGGTGTCAGCCTAGTTCACAGCAACCTCAAACTCCTGGGCTCAAACAATCCTGCTGCCTCAGCCTCCCGAGTAGCTGGGACTACAGGCATGCGCCACCATGCCCAGCTAATTTTTTCTATATATATTAGTTGGCCAATTAATTTCTTTCTATTTATAGTAGAGACGGGGTCTCGCTCTTGCTCAAGCTGGTTTTGAACTCCTGACCTTGAGCAATCCGCCAGCCTCAGCCTCCCAGAGTGCTAGGATTACAGGCGTGAGCAACCGCACCTGGCCTATACCATCTGTTTAGATGAGGGTGGCAAATATATGCAGAGGGGGAAGGATACCTATAACTGGCTAAGGAAGCATAACCAAGTACCCCTGAGAAAAGCTCAGATAATTTTCTGTGATAATTTTTCAGTGTTCACTTTAAATTTTATTTTAATTTAATTAATGCTAGAGTTCATTCGTCAATATGGTAAATTATATAATACATTTGAATACTTTTAAAAATGTGAAGTTCTTTTATAATATATTATCCCATTCTTTCTCCTAGTTCCTTTTTATTTATAAAAATTATTTGTTTACTGGCCGGGCGCTGTGGCTCACGCCTGTAATCCTAGCTCTTGGGAGGCCGAGGCGGGCGGATTGCTCAAGGTCAGGAGTTCAAAACCAGCCTGAGCAAGAGCGAGACCCCGTCTCTACTATAAATAGAAAGAAATTAATTGGCCAACTGATATATATATATAAAATTAGCCGGGCATGGTGGCGCATGCCTGTAGTCCCAGCTACTCGGGAGGCTGAGGCAGAAGGATCACTGGAGCCCAGGAGTTTGAGGTTGCTGTGAGCTAGGCTGACGCCACGGCACTCACTCTAGCCTGGACAACAAAGCGAGACTCTGTCTCAAAAAAAAAAAAAAAAAAAAAAAAAAAAAAATTATTTGTTTACATGTCACATATTTCCACATCTGCAGGTTTTCCTAAATTACTATCAAACTGAAGTGAATTTCTAAGTAGAACAGCCATTATTGGCCTTTATCTGAGCATAATTCAGCCAGTCAGTGCTGGAGTACTGACTAAAAGCCAAAGCTGTTTTATGAAGTTAGATAACTGATTAATTGTACCCGTTAGCTTTGTGACCTCAGATAAGTTATTATACTTCATTTTTCTGGAACTCAGCTTTTCATCTGTAAAATGGATATAATGTTTAAATGCAATGTGTGTAAATATTTGAAATTAGCACAGTAAATGTCTGCTCTTTTTTCTTCCCTTGACCCCTCTTCTTTGCTATTTAGATGCAAGTTCTTAAATTATTATCATAATAGCAACTATAACAAGGTGTGGAATAAAGCTTCTATACTATAACATTCTATATAGCTTTTTAGAAAAATGTGGCAAGAACATTTAACATGAGATCTACCATCAACAAATGTTTAAGTGTACAGTAAATTATTTTTGACTTTAGGTACAACGTTATATGGTAGATCTCTAGAGCTTATTCATCTTGCTTGACTGAAACTCTACGCCTGTTGATAAGTCCCTATTTCCTGCCCCTAGATGCTGGCGACGCATTCCACTCTACGGTTCTATGAATTTGACTATTTTCGATAACTTATATAAGTGGAATCATGCGGTATTTGTCTTTTTGTGACCAGCTTATTTCACTTAGCATAATGTCTTCAGTGTTCACTCATATTGTCAGGCATTGCAGAATTTCCTTCTTTTTTTAAGATTGAATAGTGTTCCATGTTCCATTTTATGTATATACTACATTTTCCTTATTCATTTATCCGTCCAGTGCCTGTGGACACTGTTTCCACATCTTGGCTATTGTGAATACTGCTGCAATGAACATAGGAGTGCTAATATCTCTTAGAGATCCCGATTTCAATTATTTTGGATAACTACCCAAAAATCGGATTGCTGGATCATATGGTAGTCCTATTTTTAAGTTTTTGAGGAACCTCCACACTGTTTGCCATGGTGCTACAGCATTTTGCATTCCCCCCAACAGTAAGGGTTCTAGTTTCTCCACATCCTCTCCAACACTTGTTGTCTTTTGTTTTTTTTTGTTAACAGGTATCCTAACAGGTGTGAGGTGATAACTCATTGTGTTTTGTTATGGTTTTTTTTTTTGAGAAGGAAAGAGTTTATTAATTTATTGGCAAGTGAGGAGGTTAGTAGACTCCTGTCTCAAAGTACCAATGTCCTCCTCATTGTGGTTTTGATTTGCATTTCCCTGATAATTAGTGACATTGAGTATTTTTTCATATACCTGTTGGCTATTTGTATGTCATCTTTGGAGAGTTGTCTATTAAATTCCTTTAATTGTGTTATTAGGGTTTTTTTTTCCTGCTATTGAGTTATAGGAGTTCTTTATATATTTTGGAGAATAATTCCTATCAGAAATATGATTTGCAAATATTCTCCCATTCCATAGATTGCCTTTCACTCTGTTGATGTTTATTTTGCTGTTCAGAAGCTTTTTAGTTCCATATAGTCCCAGTTGTTTATTTTTGTTTTTGTTGCCTATGATTTTGGTGTCATATCCATGAAATCATTGCCAAGACCAATATTATGGGGCTTTCTTCCTATGTTTTCTTTCTTTTTTTTTATTTTAGCGTATTATGGGGGTACAAGTGTTAAGGTTACATATATTTCCTATGCCCCCCCTCCCCCCTCGAGTAAGAGCTTCAAGCGTGTTCCTCTGTTTTCTTATAGGAGCTTTACAGTAGTGGGTCTTACATTTAAGTCTTTAATCCAGTTTGAGTTGATTTTTGTGTATGGTGTAAGATACTTCATTCTTTTGTATGTGGATATCCAATTTTTCCAACACCATTTGTTGAAGAGACTAACTATCCTTTGCCCCTTGTGTATTCTTGGCACCATTGTCCAAGATCAGTTGACTGTATACACATAGATTTATTTCTGGGCTTTCTATTCTGTCCATTGCTCTGTATGTCTGTCTTCTGCCAGTATCATACTGGTTTTGTTTTTTTTCCTGTAGCTTTGTAATATAGTTCAAATGTAGGAAATGTGTTGCCTTCAGCTTTGTTCTTCTTTCTCAAGAGTGATTTGGCTAGTCATGATCTTTAGTGGTTCCATATGAATTTTAGAATTATTTTTTTATTCCTGTAAAAATGCCATTAGGATTTTGATAGGGATTGCACTGAATGTGTAGATCACTTTGGGTATTATGGATATTTTAACAATATTAAGTCTTCCAATTCATGAACATGGGATGTCTTTTCATTTGTGTCTTGTTTAACTTCTTTCATCAGTGTTTTACAGTTTTTGGTATACAAGTCTTTTGCCTCCTTAGTTAAATTTATTCCTGGGTATTTTATTCATTTTGGTTCTATTTTATGTAGGATTGTTTTCCTAATTTCCTTTTCGGATAGTTTGTTGTTAATGTGTCTATATGACTTTAAAGATTGTTTTTGTTATTTAGGGCTCACACTAAATTATAAAGAGATTAATAAGGATTGTTTTGAGAAAATTAAATGACTAATTTTTTTTTTTTTTTTTTTTTTTTTTGAGACAAGAGTCTCGCATTGTTGCCCAGGCTAGAGTGAGTGCCGTGGCATCAGCCTAGCTCACAGCAACCTCAAACTCCTGGGCTCAAGCAATCCTGCTGCCTCAGCCTCCTGAGTAGCTGGGACTATAGGCATGTGCCACCATGCCCGGCTAATTTTTTCTATATATATTAGTTAGCCAATTAATTTCTTTCTATTTATAGTAGAGACGGGGTCTCGCTCTTGCTCAGGCTGGTTTTGAACTCCTGACCTTGAGCAATCTGCCTGCCTCAGCCTCCCAGAGTGGTAGGATTACAGGCGCGAGCCACTGAGTCTGGCCTAAATGACTAATTTTTAAAAATTGTAAACTTTGACACATTAAAATTATTATTTTGTCAAATTTCATTGGAGAAGTTAACCATTAATTAATGTAATTATCCTTGAATTAGGAAGAATTTTTGAAATCTATTAAGATGAAGAAAACTATGTTATTTTTAGAATTGGCTCAATTCTGGGGTAAAGGCAGTATTGATTCTTACGAGAACTTCAGTGTTAATAAGCTGCTTTGGCATCTTTGATGTAATATTGAAAATATATAAAATACTAGAATCCCTACTCTGGGTCTAATTTTGCCCTTTATAGTTAGCCAAGTGATAAACAGAGAAGTGCCTCCTATTTTACAAATTTCAAACCTTGAGAAATGTACATTGCCAACACAGTATCACTGTCAGCTAAGAAAGTCCCATTATATCAAATGCTTTTCTATAGTTCATATTCAATGGACATGATATAGCAAAATCACCAGAGCTCTATGCCTTTCCCATCCAGCTTCTCCTCACTTCAGCCTTTGTCCTAGGGTGACAGAGCTCCTAGGATGTTCTATCCATACACAAAGCCTCATTACACTGTTCCAGTTTCCCTTTCTCTTTTCCCCTGTCCTAACTCCTGTACCATGCCCCATCCCCTACCATAGTTAGCTGTGGAACAAGAACATTAGCATTAAAACACTGTCATGGAAAGGAGGAAGGGGATTATTCCAATGTTGTGGACTACAAAATCTATGAAGAGTCAATTCTTGGATGCTCTCTGGTATAATGGAGAGAAATGTTACACATTACACTTAGTTATACTTAGTTACATCAGTTAAGCAAGGGAGGTTGGTATTTCCTTTGTAACAGAACTTTAGGCATATTATAATCCAAGTATTCAGTTATTGGGGTGTGTG
Source organism: Microcebus murinus (assembly GCF_040939455.1). Lineage (NCBI taxonomy): Eukaryota > Metazoa > Chordata > Mammalia > Primates > Cheirogaleidae > Microcebus > Microcebus murinus. The sequence goes on along the minus strand of NC_134110.1, from coordinate 89,837,364 downwards.
GGGGGATAGGCCACAGAGTATAGGCCACAGATGTTGGTTGTGATACTTTTTTATTTTCGGTCCTCATGAAAAAGGTGATTATTGCATGGTTGCTAAACAAATTTACTAGGGGCTTGGTTTCACAATTTACTTAGCTAATTGTTGTTTCACCATTGCATAACTGATATCATGCACTTTTACTAGATATAAAATTACACATTTTTTTCCCACCCTCATGGTTCTATGTTTATATGGCTGACATAGTCATGCCCAGTATGAACCAAACACAGCTTTTGTTCATAGTAGCTTCCATTTTCACATATAAATATTATAGGTAAAATTTCCTATACAAGATAAATTGTATTTATCTTTATGTACAACTAAGTTAAAAAAAAGAAAACTTAAAACACGTAAAGAAAAACCCCTTATTTCTTGGCATTTTTTGTTGTTGTTTAGAATATTCCCTTTACTAGAAGAAGTGGTTAATGAGTGACAGTATGCTTACTTATGTATGAGTTGCTTGCATCCTCATTTTTAGTGCTTTTTTTCTTGCTGATTTTTTTGGCATCTTTGGATGCTTTCCAGTTCATTAGGAATTGTCTTTCCACATTTTTAATTTCTTTTCCATCAAGAAATTCTGGAGAAAAATACATATGTTTAAAAAATATGATATATACCTGTAAATAATTAATACATAAGTGAAAATATACACTTCTGGTTTAGACTACATGAACTTAAGTTACAACATAAGCTGAAATAAATTTATTTTTAAAATATATTGTTTACACAACTTACATATTTTTGTTGAGCTTTTATTTCTTTTTATATTTTCTTCTCATTTCAAAAAGAATATGTGCTTAAACATAAAAAGGCTCTGTAATTATTATCTGTATCCCTCCTTCTTATCACTGGCAAAGATAATAACTATAAACAATTTGGTATATGGTCCCCCCTTCTAGGATCATATGTAAACTATATGGTTATTTTTAAAAACAAAAGTGTTGTTATACTCAATAAAAATTAATCATATTATCTATTGAGTTAAAGAATATTATGATTATTCTTAGGAAAAGGCAAAAATTAAGCTTCTTAAATTGGACAAATAACTTTTGCATGTTGTAAGATATTTGGAAAATACAAAAAAAAGAAAAAAAAATTAAAATTGTCTTATTCTACAATGAGAAATAATCACGGAAAACTACTGATAACACTTTAGTGTATTTCTTAGCATTTTTTGTTTCCTATGTATGGATGTGTATATATGTATATATCGTATAAAATTGGAATCCTCTATTTATATAGTTTTGCATCCTGCTTTTTAATATTATGTTGTGAGCATTTTACCATGTCTTTCTTTTTTTTAAATAATTTTTTTCTTATTTTTTAATTTTTAAACCTTTGTTGTTTTCTTTTTTTTTTCCCTCACCAGACAAAAATATGTTGGCTTACCATGTCTTTCTTTAAACACAATCTTTCTTTTGAGACAGAGTCTCACTCTGTTGCCTGGCTAGAGTGCCGTGGCATCATCCTAGCTCACAGCAACTTCAAACTCCTGGGCTCAAGTGATCCTCCTGCCTCAGCCTCCAGAGTAGCTGGGACTACAGGCATGCACCACCATGCCTGGCTAATTATATATTAATATATATATATATATTTTTTTAGTTGTCCAGCTAATTTCTTTCTAATTTTTTAGCAGAGACGAGGTCTCACTCTTGCTCAGGCTGGTCTCAAACTCCTAAGCTCAAACAATCCTCCCGCCTCAGCCTCCCAGAGTGCTAGGATTACAGGTGTGGGCCAGCACAACATAATTTTTAATGGCTGGTTTTTTATTGTATGAGGATATACTATAAAACATTAAATAATTCCCTTATTCTAGGACATTCTATATTACCTATATTAATTTTTTAATCCCATGGCCTTCATTTAATAGAAAAACTTTTTTTTTCTAATAAAGTTTGTATATAGTAGGGTTTTTTTTAAAATTTATTTTTTATTTTTTAGAAACAGGATCTTGCTCTGTTGCCCAGGTTAGAATGCAGTGGTGTGATCATAGCTCACTGCAGCCTTGAACTCCTGGGCTCAAGTGGTCTTCCTGCTTCAACCTCCTGAGTAGTTGGGACTATAGATGTATGCCACCACCCCTAGCTTCTGCATAGTAGTTTTTAAAATTAGATATTTTCTCACATCATCCACGTTATGTCTTCCACTAGATCCCAGAATGTAGAGAGGATGTAGTAAAATTTATTAGATCATATTTTTTCAGGGAAAATGATAATATTCTGATAAAATATTAGTTGTACTACTAAAAAGTTAACACTGCCACTTAAATATGATCCATACTATTGTGCTATATCCAAAGTATAAAATAAAGTGATGAATAGGAAGTATAAACTAGAACCATAAATTCTAGAAGTAAAATTGTTTCCGTATCTTATCTCATATACTTTTTTTTCATTGAATAATAGCACTCTAAACTATAAGAAATTGGCTAAATGTTTTATTGTCAAAATCTTAGTATTTATAACTTTACGTTAAAGGTCATTCTTTTATGTTCAGTTTTCCCAACCACTTGTATTTATTTGATATATTTCTATATCTGTTTTTATTAATAATGATATAATTTGTTAACATATTTTTGGATGGGATATGTGTAATTGGTACTTTTCTTTTTTAAGAGACAAGAGTCTTGCTCTGTTGCCTGGGTTAGAGTACAGTGGCATGATTATCACTCACTGTATCCTTAAACTCCTAGGCTCAAGTGATCCTCCTATCTCAGCCTCCTCAGTAGCTAAGACTATATCAATACATATTTTTAAAACATCTATTATAAAGATAAAGAATTAACAATCCAAGTCTTTTACCATAATCCCTTCTTGCTCATGTTAATGTCCCAGACAGAACTGAGGAGTGACTAGGAGATTGTGCCTCATTTAACCTGATGTATCATTTCTAGCAAATTATCTCACTTGAGGCTGATAGGTGTAGAAGTGGTTCAAGAGAGGAAGCCAAATAATGGACACAAGATCAGAGACCTATGTGACTTATTTCATTTTAATGGGTTACTCTCAACACAAAATTTGTTTCCACTAATGCTAAGGAACCAAATATGTGGATTGTCAGCTCTATTTAGTGATGACTAGGTAACCTGCAAAACATAAAATGGCGGCTGGGCGCTGTGGCTCACGCCTGTAATCCTAGCTCTTGGGAGGCCGAGGCGGGCGGATTGCTCAAGGTCAGGAGTTCAAAACCAGCCTGAGCAAGAGCGAGACTCCGTCTCTACTATAAATAGAAAGAAATTAATTGGCCAACTGATATATATATAAAAAATTAGCCGGGCATGGTGGCACATGCCTGTAGTCCCAGCTACTCGGGAGGCTGAGGCAGAAGGATCACTCGAGCCCAGGAGTTTGAGGTTGCTGTGAGCTAGGCTGACGCCACGGCACTCACTCTAGCCTGGGCAACAAAGTGAGACTCTGTCTCAAAAAAAAAAAAAAAAAAAACATAAAATGGCTCCCATAGTCCTTTTTGACTGGGATGCAGAAAACCAGGCCCTCAATTAACTTTGTGTTTTTTGACTTTACATTTAGGAAGAAGAAAGAAATCAGAATAAGACAAGCTAAAATCAAAGAGAATTTGTTTTATGTGTGTATGTGCATAGAAAAAAGACTAGAAGGACATATACTAAAGTGTTAACAACATATCTATGGCAGGATTTTAAATGATATTTTTCTTTTCTGTATTTTTACAAGAAATATATATTAATTTTGTAACCAGAAAACATGCTACAGAAAAGAATATTTGTTCAAGATAAATTCTCAGTAAATTCTCTTTATTTGGAAGTCAATATACTTATCTCTACATCTTTCACAGTCTCGCCTACAGTATGGTATCATAAACATTTCAAAAAACAGTTATGTGAACATTGGAAGGTTCTTAATCATCAGACATTAATTGTATTAACTTTACTTTGCTTGCGAAGGGAAGTGGACTAATACAATTGTGTGTGGTGGGCAGAGAGAGAAGGGAATGAGAGGTTGGGATGGGGGAATAAATAGCAGAATCATCTATAGAGCTTTTAAACAATATACCTGAGTATTCTCCCTATGTATTCTCTGTTCCCTACCCTTGTGGGCAGGGTGTGGCCCTCACATATGTAATTTGAAAAACATCTTGGATTTTTCTGATATGCCATCTTTTCCCTCCAGAGAACCACTGAACTAATGTTATGATTAATCAAGGTTTACTGTAGCTAATGAAGCAGTTTTGTCATACATTAGTTTTTATCCCCAAGTACAGCATGTCACAGAAGTTCTGATGCAGGAAAATCACTGGCAAGTGTACTCCATGAGAGGGCACTGCCTGTCTCTCTGATGCTATGTCCCTTGGTCACTATTGGCCAAGTGCTTTTGTCCATTTCCCTCAGTATAGTGCATATTCATATTTGTAAGGATCTCATAAAGGGACTCCTCACCCTGCTCCCCTTCCAAATGAAAGGGACTACTGTATGTTCTTAGAGTACCATTTGTCAAATGTCAAGCAATTGAAATCCTTGGTCAATTTTATCTACAGAACCAAGAGCTAAGGAGTTTCTCGGGATCATCATCAGATTTGTGCCAATGAAAGTTTGGGATAGTTCTGACATGCGCGATGAAAAAAATAAAAAATAAATAAAAAGAAAAAGAAGTTTGTAAAAAGGTCAGCAAGTTCTATACATTTATAACTAACCATTTTGATTGGTAATAGCCACATTTTCTCCTTAAAGAAAGAGAATCTGGTGCTTTATTTCTGATCGGCAGGTATTTTTCATGCTTTATTTCCTTAATTTTAACTTTTGCTCTTATGAAAAATATTAAAGTTGACCATTTTCATATATATATATAAATATATATGTCATGTTTATATTTCTGAAAGCTTGCTAATAAATTACAAAGTTAACTAGGTTTCTTTCTCTAAGAAAATTACGTTAATATAAACATGTACCTAGTGATTTGGACACCAATATCAGTCTGTCCCTGTATTTTGGTTTGAGACAAACAGGATTTCCATTTAGATCCATTTTCCACAACTTCATCAACTTGTTCAGTAGATACTCCAAATCCTACAATTAGAGAAGAAAAAGCAAAGCACAAGTATTTCATAATTATTATTACTGCTAGCATGTCAGTTAACTGTTTTTAAAGGTAATTTCTGCCTTTCATGGAGTTCTAGCTCAGAGCTAGGTACTTTGAAGGTGCATAACAACTAAATTTTGAATGAAATGGTCTATACTGATAATAGAAGGGGCTGAAGATAAGGCAAAAAGTGAGGTGCTAAGTTGGGGGCCACAGAACTGTTCTCTGTCACGTTCCCTTCAATGGTCCCAACCTGTAGCTCAGAAAACATTATTTTGCTACAGAAGATGATGCTCTGCTCTTAGTGGAGCTTACAGAAATTTACAGATTCAGGCAGTTAAGGAGCAGTGAGTAAGCAGTCTATTGGCATTGAAAACAACATAGTTTCTTTTTATTTTTATAAAGAATGCATATTCACTTTTAAAATCTGTAAAAAAAATCTATCAAAGGGGAAATTAGAACAAAGGCTAAAAAACTCACTTGCATACTTATCACCCAAAGATCACTTTAATATGTTGTTATATATCCTTCTAGAATTTTTTTTTTGTCATCATATGGTGGGTCCTGTTTTACATTATATCATAAACATTTGCATGTTTTTATAGCTTACAAGAAAATCAGCTAATTGACATTTCAAGGAATAATTAAGTTTTGCCATGGTCTACAACCCAAATAAATGTGAGGAAAACAGATTAAGAACCAGCTCTCTCAGTTTGCTCTCTTTATATCTTCTTTGTCCCTAGTGGTGTTTCTTTTCCCATCCAGTGTCACTTTCTCTCCAATACCTTGTCTTTCTGTCATTCTTGCTTTCTCCCCTTCTTCTTTATTCAAAGAATATATTTTATCTTAACTACTGTTTAGTGGAAATGAAATATACTTTAGTATTTCTTATATATGTCCCAAAGTTCTGTTTTTTATTTTTAAAATCAGATATAAATTTGATATATAACAAATTATTCAAAAAAAGTAGTGCACTTAGATTGTTTTCATATCTTGACTATTGTTAATAATGCTACAATTAACATGAGAGTGCAGCTATCACTTCAAAATAGTGATTTCATTTCCTGTGGTTATATGCTATGAATTTAGTCTGTGCTTGACTCTGAGAAACCCAAATAAATAATTTATGTGAAAATATAAGGAATTGCTAAAAAAAAAAAAAAAAGGCAATCCTAAACTTCCTGGCACTGTGCGACCTTAGGCAAGTCTATGTCTTCATTTATAAAGTGAGATTAATTGGGATTAGTTGCCGTGGCATATAAAGTGCCTGGGACAGGGAGTAGGGCACAGTGGCTCACGCCTGTAATCCCAACTACTTGAGAGGCTGAGGCAGAAAATCACTTGAGCCCAGGAGTTTGAGGTTACAGTGAGCTATGATAGTGCCACTGCACTCAAGCCTGGGCCACAGGTCAAGACCCTGTCTCAAAATAAATAAATAAAATACAAAAATAAGTAAGTAAGTAAATAAAATGCCTGGAACAAATCAGGTATATAATACATGTGTGTGTTCTCTGCCTCTTTACCTGCCCTGCACTCCTCCTCAGCTAATTCCCTTTCTCTTAATTTTTATCAACAAAGAGCAAAAATATTGTAAGGAATAAGAAATTTCTTGACCTACTGAGTAATAAGTAGTTGATTTCTTATAAGAAAGCTCTCTTCACAAATTATAACTTCAGCCCTCAGTCCTGTGCCCTGGAATGTGCCCTCCCCACAGCATTTGTTCAATAGCATTTAATACAGCCATATTTATTTTATATGCAAGTTACACTGTATTTCTCTTATTCTAAAAAGCTCTAAGGAAGGTATTATTGTGCATTACACTTTTGTACAGTGTTGAATATGATGCCCATCATCCAAAAGTTAAGTAATAATAACAATAAGAGAACTTTAAATTGATGTAGATAAAAAAGAGTGCTTAGAGTTTTGTTAATTGTTCCTCACTTGATAAATGACCCTCGACATACTCCCTCCAGTGTATGTTTATTTAAGACTAAACTAATCCTGTGCTGAAATACGATTACCCTTTGGATACGCTCTAGTTGTTCATTGCCTTCCTGTCTTTAATAAAAAGCTTTCACTTTCCCACTCTTCAATAAGTTACTAAAGGAAGCAGACACTTTTCTGTACAGTCTCTGTTTGATAAATGATCATGTCATGCTATCACTTAGAGGAGTGCTGCAAAATACTGAGGAGCAAATTCTATTTTCCCCTGCAGGGCTGGTGCTCAAGCTCCTGTATAGGCGTCTGCATCACGGCAATGCTCTCTCTACGATTAATGATGACCACTGATGAACCTGTATTTGACCAGCATGCACCAATCTTTATCGGAAATGTCTGGCCCAACTGTCCTTACTAAATCTAAAGACAGCCATTTGTCATTCCCCTGACTGCCTGTCATCATCTGCTTGGGAAAATCTATAATTTTTGGCTTGTTCCTGACTAAACTGTAGAATGAATAAATTTATCTTTGGGCCACTCTGCTTGTCAGGATCAATATTGAGCAGAGGTTGAATAAATTAGAAACTGAGAAAACATGACAGGCCATAGAAGTTTGTTCATTTGTGTCTTATAAATCAAATATTTAGTTTATATAAGAGGCAAGCATGTCAAGCTTTTTATTTCCCCATTCATATTCAAGATTCTATACCTCTTGATAAATGGTCATCAGAAAACCAATGAAGAAAATCACTAATTATATCTGATATGAGATGAACTTTTCAGATCATTTTATTGATTTAGCAAACTTTACAAGCATAAAAACTGTAGGTAAAGGTTAATTTTTTTGTTCTTTTATGTTTTATACATTTTTGCAAGCCTGATATTTACTTGACTTAATAATGTCAGCAAGCTATTAATATATAATGTTGGCCTTAGTGAAGTTCATGGCTCAACTTACACTCACCCCCCCCAAGCTATTTGTACAAATGCAAAAGTTTTATTGTAAATTGTCATTAAAGTATTTAATAATTTTATATATTGATGCATACCTGTTTAAAGAAGGTACAGGAAAAACAAAGAAATATTAACCAAAAGTAAATGTCATTTAAACTAGAGCCCTCTGAGTTAAAGAAAGGAGTTTCTAAACTATGGAGTATTATTTGGCTTAAAACTTCTCTTTCTCCTCCTCTTCAGTGGTTGACCTTGCCAGCAATTTTATTAGGAAGAAATGGGTCATCCATCCACAAAGTTTTCTGGATTATCTACTTGACACTTCCTCTTCCATTCCTATTCTGACCAAAGGAAGACAGTCCTATCTCTTTTCCCAGGTTAATCAGAAGATCCTGGACTCTTCCTCTTGGCATCTTCTCTCTCTTTCACTTTCAATCTCTCCCTCTCCTCTGGCTTTTATCCTCTTACCTACCATTGCCAAACTTCTTGAAAGAGTGGTCCAGACCAATGCTTTACAAACATTAATGTGCTTAAGAATCACTAAGGGATTTTGTTTAAATGCAGGTTCTGATTAGTTAAGTCTGAGGCAGAAGCTGAGATTCTGCATTTCTGATGCTGTTGCTGCTGCTGGTCCTAAAATCCCATTTGGAGTTTTAAGAGTCTAGACCACTACCTTTGCTTCCTCAACCACTAGGCACTTCTGCAACCTGGTGCCACTGAAAATGCGCTGCTAACCTCATCACTGATCCACACATTGCCAATCAAAGACTTTCCCAGTGTCAATTCTTTGGAGCCTCTTACCCTGCTGACCACTTCTTTCATGGTTTTTTGATTCTATATTCTTGCAGGCTCCGTAGGATCCTTCATGAATCTCTGACCCTACAAGTAACAAATGTCTAACTACAGAAATCCCCAATGTTTGAAGAGGCTGCTTCCTAAAAGTTGCTTTTGAGAACTGAGAACACATCTCAAAAGCAGTGCTATACTTGGTGGACTGTTGCCTAAGTCAGTCCATAAAAACAACCTATTTAATAGAGAAAAAGCCTGAAGAACACCTGTGCAGTGACAGTACTATAAAACCTCCCCATAATGCATCAGCATGTTCCCAGAGTGCTAGAGCTCCCACTAGGGAGCAAGAGCAGACATCCCCAGTAGCAGACCCTCGGGGACCAATTCACTTGCTTCCTTTTCTATAATCTACATACATTCCTTTCAGACAATGCTTGTTTTCCTTCCCCGAACCCCAGCAGAATGTAAAATCACAGAAAAAAGTTTTCCTCCTGTAAACCCATCACCTTCTCTATTTATACTTAGACTCTTTGCAGAAAAAGAATGGTCACACTGATGATAACAGTAAAACTTCTGTTACACTAAGGAAGGGTCATCGCTGAGGAAGCGGAAGATTTTGTGAGAAGCCACTTTGAGCATTTTGTCTTACTCCTCTCTCCTCCCCACTCTAGGCAATCTCATCCATGATGGCAATTTCAGCGACCACTTAATATGCTAAAGACTCCCACATTCATCTGTCTCTGAGCTCTGGCCTCATATATCCAATTATCTACTTAATATTTTCTCTGGAACACTTCAAAGGCACCTCATACCCTACATGAGCAAGACTCATGATCTCCCAAATCTGACTTTTGAGTTCTCTGTTTCCCATTGTGCAAGGCAGAAGCCCAGAAATCATTCTTGACCTCACCCTCTGCCATACTCCCTATATCCAACTCACAACCAAGTCTTAATTCATTTCACTCCCTAAAGAGCTTTACAGTCTGTCCACTCCATTTCCACCCCCACTCTATTAAAGTTTCTACCGTCTCTCACTTTCTGAGTAGCCTGGTCTCTTCCAGGCTATTTTCAACACTTATCAAGATGCGGTTCTCTAATTACTTTACCCCCTGCTTAAACACCTTAAGTGACTTCTCATTGTTCTTAGGATAAAGACAGAACTCTCTATCGTGACCTGTGTGGACCATCTACCCACTAGTCTTTGTTTGCTCTATGTTCTACCTTCACTCTCTCTGCTTCCTATCCCTCCTATTTGCCATGCTTCCTTCCATCTGCCCTGGGGCCTTTGCACATCCTATTTTCTTTGCCTGATAAGTCCTCAGAGCTCAGCTTAGCTATCCCTTTCTCAGGGAAGTCTTCAATGACCTCCCTGCCTAGGGCAAATCCCCGTTACAGGTTCTCAGAGCCACATACTTCTCCTTTGCGGTACTTGTGCAATTTTATATTTGTTTTGGGATGATTACATGCTTAATATTTCCCTTCCCCTTAATGCTGAGAGTTCCTCAAAGCCAAGGATTGTATCTGTTTTCTGCTCCCTATTGTCTCCCCCATTGTCTAACAAGTACTGCTGTATAGCAGGTGTTTTCAGTGAATGGATAAGAAGAGATGAGTGAATGAATGCATGCATACATGTGTGAGTGGATGGATGAATAGAAGAGGGGCAGAGGGCCTGAGGTTAGAAGGAAGACAGGAATTATAAGGAAGAAATAAGATGGAACTGTTTTTGAAGAAGTTGCTGATGATTAGAGGGGCAGCAGACATGGAAAGAGAGAGGAAAGACAGTATTTATCTTCTCTTTTTGTTTATTTCCTCATCTATTCCTCCTCTCTCTTTCTAGATGCTCCTATGTAGAAGTCCCTGTCCTGGATCAGCTTTGGCCTAAGGAATAGGAGAGTGAAGGCAGGGTTAGAGGATCCTGTGGGTAAGGAATCCTTGGCAGTTATGGGTCTGAAGAGGTGAGGAGAGGGAAGTGAACAAAATTCCAAGCAGCAGGAGGGACAAAAGCTGCCTGGGCACCCAGCTTCGTACAGGTCCATATCCTATGCCTCATGCCCCCAGTGCAGCCACTCCCCTGTTGCTCTAGGACCTTCAGTAAGCTAAAGCAAGGTCATCATTAAGGAATGTCTATTTTCCCCACCAACCCAATTTTCTCTTTTCTTTTCTTTCCACTGAGCTCAAGGATTTCAGTGCTCCGATTGTACTTTTCCTTGCATGTGTTTAAGTTTTTCTTAAGTATCTTTCTCATTGCTCGAACCGGAATCTTGATTGAGAGATTCAAAATTGTGTAATCATACTAAGGAACCATTATTGTTTTCATTTTTTCTTAAAGCAGGCACTTAAAAATGAAATGTTCCATGCTAAAGTACTTGTAAATTCAGTTCCATGGCTCAGGACTACAAGAAGACAATTTGTGCAATATACGTAACCTTAACATTTGTACCCCCACAATATGCTGGGAAAAAAATTAAATTAAATAAATAAAGAAAGAAAGAAGACAATTTGTGAATACTCACAAATCACTTACATATTTTAATTTATAATATTTCACAAAAATCCATCTATAGGATTAACAGGACTTTCATAGTACAGGGTAATCTATTACAATAGTCTCTAAAGTCTATTTTTAATATACATTTGAATGCAGCCTTTAAATTTTGAATTGTTACTTTTTTTTTTTTTTTTTTTTTTTTTTGAGACAGAGTCTCACTTTGTTGCCTAGGCTAGAGTGAGTGCCGTGGCGTCAGCCTAGCTCACAGCAACCTCAGACTCCTGGGCTCAAGCGATCCTTCTGTCTCAGCCTCCCGAGTAGCTGGGACTACAGGCATGAGCCACCATGCCCGGCTAATTTTTTTCTATATATATTAGTTGGCCAATTAGTTTCTTTCTATTTATAGTAGAGACGGGGTCTCGCTCTTGCTCAGGCTGGTTTTGAACTCCCGACCTCGAGCAATCCGCCCGCCTCGGCCTCCCAGAGAGCTAGGATTACAGGCGTGAGCCACCGCGCCCGGCCTTGAATTGTTACTTTTAAGGACAATGGTAAATTATCAGCAAAAGTAATAATTTTAAAATTATACTTTTTTACATAAGAACTATACTTAATTATTGTATATATTTTCTGTAGGTGCATTTCAGGAACCTACTGATGTCCATATAAATGCAGCTGCTCTAAGTGCTGAAAACCTCAGGTAATTATAATGGTTTTGTTAGGATTCTCTAATGATGTCCACTTCTTTTTCCCTAAGGCACAAAGCTGTCTGTTGCTGATGACTCTTAGGATGGATGTCAGCTACCTTATGAGAGATTTCTTATGAGCATGAGAGATTTCTCCCCTGTAACATAGGGTTTGATGTCAATAGCTTTTGAACAACACCAATGAGCATAAAGAATGGAAAAATTAAAGCCAAAAATAGAGATCCTGACTCCAGGAATACATACAGAAAAACAAGTTAATATTCTGATGCTAGGCTTCAACATGCCCTTTGACCTAGCCTTCAGAAGATGATTTAAAATGAACCACAAAAGTACATTTCAAATCTATCCTGGGCTGTATCTATATTCAGACTTCTAAGAAACTGTATCCAGGCATTTTTAATTTTTTGTGTCTTAATGCTGAAAGTAAAAAGAACTTGAGATTTCATCTTTACTCCCTCTATCCAAGTTGCTGGAACTTACTGAATGCTTTGCATTTCTTCCCCAGAATATTTCTTGTCCCCTTATTCATTCATTCTATAAACTTGTAGTAGGTGCCTACTATGTGCCAGCATGCACTACTGGGCTGAGCTCTGGGAAAACTTTGAAGTTAATAAATCTCAAAGACTGTCAGAATATGGTGATACCTAATAAGAGCTATTATATATTAAATAGGTTTCCTTACCAACCATTCACTCTTTTTAAAATTATTTATTTATGTATTTATTTTGAGACAGGATCTTACTCTGTTGCCTGGGCTGGAGTGCAGTGGCATCATTATAGCTCACTGTAGCCTCAAACTCCTGGGCTCAAGCAAGCATCCTGCATCAGTCTTCCCAGTAGCTGGGACTACAGGCATAAACCACCATGCCTGGATAATATTTTTATTACTTGTAAAGATGGAGGTTTCAGTATTACCCAGGCTGGCCTTAAACTCCTGGCCTCAAGCAGTCCTCCCTCCTCAGCGTCCTGAGGAGCTGGGACTACAGAAGCACACAACCACACCCAGCTAATGTTTTTTCTATGGAGATGGGGTCTCACTCTTGCTCAGGCTGGTCTCAAACTCCTGAGCTCAAGCGATCCTCTCACCTTGGCCTCTCAGAGTGCTAGGATTGCAGGCATGAGCCATCATGCATGGCCAGATTTTTATTTTTAGTGTTTTTTCTTCCCATACTTTGCTTTGGATAGTTCTAATGCTATATCTTTAAGTTTACTTATCTTTTTTTACACAATGACTAATCTACTTTTAATCACATCCAATTAATTTTTCATTTTAGAAATATGTTTCAGCTCTAGAACTAACTTTTTTCCTACTGTCCATTTTTCTTTGTGTTCACAATTTCTTTAAATTAGAGGGCATATTTATAATAACTTTTAAAAAAGTCCTGTCTTCTAATTCCATCCTTCATATCATTTCTGGATATTTTTTCCTTGACTGATTTTTCTCTAGTTACAATTTACATTGCATTGTTCTTGTTTGCTGTTTTCCTCCCTGCATTTTGGTCTGAAATCACCTTGTGTGGTTTTTTTCTCTTAGGGACCACAAGCCTGTGCTGCCTGTTGACTGAGGTCTCAAAAAGTTGTTTCCCATATTTTGTCCAGTTTTCTGTTTGTTTTTTTATGAAGGGTGATTCTGGTCCTGTTACTATATCATGGCTTATTAGATTATTTTAAAATATAATTTTCTTTCTCAATTTTTTCCCCTATTTCTATGGGCTGAATGTGTCCCCCATCATTCACATATTGAAACGTAATGGCCAATGAGATAGTATTAAGAGGTGGGGCCTTTGGAAGGTGATTAACTCACAAAGGCAGAGCCCTCATGAATGGATTAGTGCCTTATGAAAGGGTGAGCTTGCTCCTTTCATACCTTCTGCCCTGGGAGGACACATTCCCTCTGGAGGACGGAGCAACAAGGGGCCATCTTGGAAGCAGAGAGCAGCCCTCACCAAAATTCAAACCTGCAGGCACCTCTACTGTAGATTTCCCAGACTCCAGAACTGTAGGAAATAAATTTCTGTTCTGATAAATGACCCAGCCTCAGATATTTTGTCATAGCAGCACAAATGAACTAAGAGACCTATTCTTTGATTCTGATACTCTTATAAGTCCTATATTGGATCTCCTGAATTAATTCTCTAAGTTTCTTTTTTTTACTTGCTTATTTTCCATTCTTTTTGTTCTGTCTGGGAAATTTCTTCCTCAATTTTATCATTTAAACTCTATATTGAACATTTAATTTTCCCTATCCTATTTTTAATTTTTAAGTGCTTTCTTATTCACACGTTCCTTTAAAAAAAAAAAAAAAAGCATCTTGCTTTTATTTCAAGGTTGTGGAATCCATTTTTATTTCTCCTAAGAAATTATTTATAGTGGTAATTAAAAACATATTTTTTTTGCTGCTTCCACATGGTTTTTTTTCTTCTGAATTCTTTCTTTTTGTTTCTGTCTTTCTGTCTTTGATTTTAGAGGCTCTTTTCAGATGTCTACTGATCCCGAGCTGCTTGGTTATTCATGAAAGTGAATGAGAGCTTTTCGTGAGAGGCTAAGGCTTGTTAACTGGTTGGTCTCACTATATGGCAACTGGGCAGGCAGCTGGCATTTTCCCTGTGGAACCCTTAAATGTCAGAATTGGGAGATGTTTTCTCTTGAGCTCATCAATTTCCTTATAGAGGAATCCTCCACCTCTTGCTCAAGGTTTTAAAGTCACATAGACAGGGTTTTGGGAGGAGAGCCTAGTTTTGTGTGTGAGAGGGATGGAAGTATTGATGCTCTAACATTTCAGCCTTCAGTCTTTCATAAAATCCCCTTTTGTTCAGCACTACCCTCTGCTATGGTTTTTGATGCACAGCCTCTCTGGTTAAACTTTTTCATAAATTAAACTTGTCCTCTGTAACTTTATGGAGGCATTGGTGTATGAAGGAGAAAACCAGAGAAGAGGACAGAATTATGTAAATAAAATAGATTAAGAAGTAGAAATTTATTAGCTAGTTTTAGAACAAATCCAAATAGTTTTTAAAGTTTTTATAGCTATTTCAGATCATGAGTATTTTTTCTTCATAATTTCATATAAATACTTTAACATTAATTTTTCTTTATTTCCCTTCTAAATTTTAATAGATTTAGGAGTTACAAGTGGAATTCCATTATATGTATATATTCTATAGTGGTCAAGTCAGGACTTTTGGTGTACCTATCACCCAAGTAGCGTGCATGGTACCCCATTGGTAATTTTTCCTCCCTCCCCCTTCCACCCTCCCACTTTTGAGTCTCCAGTGTCCATTATACAACTCTGTAAAATGAATTTTTCTTTTTCTTTCCTTCCCTCCCTCCTTCTCTTCCTTCCTTTCTTTTTTGTTTTTTTTTTTTTTTTAGACAGGGTCTTGCTCTGTTGCCAGGGCTAGAGTGCAGTGGCATCATCATAGCTCACTGCAACCTCAAACTCCTGGGCTCAAGAGATCCTTCTGCCTTGGCCTCTTGAGTAGCTGGGACTATAGGTGTGTGTTACCATGCCTGGATAATAAAATTAATTTTTCTTTACACTACCTTCATATGCAGAAGCTGGTTGTCAACTGCTATGAGCTGATTGAGATTCTCCAGTACTTCTAAGTCTTTAATGTCATCAATATTATTATTGCTGATATTCAATATAGACAGGGACTTCTGTAAAAAAAATAATTAAATTAGCATTAGTAAATAATCTAAACACTATATATAGGAGCCAGAAATCCTAATGCTTGAAAAGGTTAATATTTATCAATTCAGGCCCATTAGGCAAGAAAATCAAAAGCCATGGAGATTTTGTTTTTATTGCATTTGTTTTCTGATCTGATTGAACTTTTAATTTTTTTTTTGAGAAGGAGTCTCACTCTGTTGCCTGGGCTAGAGTGCTGTGGCATCAGCCTAGCTCACAGCAACCTCAAACTCTTGGGCTCAAGCAATCCTTCTGCCTCAGCCTCCCAAGTAGCTGGGACTACAGGTATGTGCCATCATGCCTGGCTAATTTTATATATATATTTTTAGTTGTCCAGCTAATTTCCTTCTATTTTTTTTAGTAGAGACAGGGTCTCTCTCTTGCTCAGGCTGGTCTCAAACTCCTGAGCTCAAACTATCCTCTTGCCTTGGCCTCTCAGAGTGCTAGGACTACAGGTGTGAACCACCATGCCCAGCCTCAGATTGAGCTTTTAGAACTGTAGTATGACCTAACTTACTCTTTCTCTCTACAATTCTGCCATAAGTTCTATTTTGTCTCTTCTAAGATATAAAATAAATTTATAGAATAAAGAAGCCAAAAATCAAAAAGCAAAGAAAGAAAAAAGATGCCCCAATAAACAAATAACACAATGTGGAAAAAACGTTTATTGCAGTTTAAACAAATTATCTTTTTGTGCTAAATATCACTAAAATTTGTACTTACATAGAGTTTTTGCCTTTGTTTTTCTATATAGGAAACATGACCAAGAATGAAAGAATATCTAGTTTTTAATTTTATCTCTACCTCTCTATATAGTTTTCTCTTAATAATCCATATATTCAGAAACTACTTAAAATAATAATTAGCTGATTAAAATCTGAGGCCCAGGAATCTCTACCAATATGGAGTCAACCATCACTTCACAGCCTTTTGGCTGGTTAAGATCAAGTGCAGTATTTGTTCTTATTAGTTTAAAATTCAAAAAAAGAGGCCAGGCGTGGTAGCTCACGCCTGTAATCCCAGCTCTCTAGGAGGCCGAGGTGGGCGGATAGCTGAAGGTCAGGAGTTCAAAACCAGCCTGAGCGAGAGCGAGACCCCATCTCTACTATAAGTAGAAACAAATTAATTGGCCAACTATATATATAGAAAAAAATTAGCCGGGCATGGTGGCACATGCCTGTAGTCCCAGCTACTCGGGAGGCTGAGGCACCAGGATTGCTTGAGCCCAGGACCCAGGAGTTTTTGAGGTTGCTGTGAGGTAGGCTGATGCCACAGCACTCACTCTAGCCTGGGCAACAAAGGAAGACTCTGTCTCAAAAAAAAAAAAAAAAAAAATTCAAAAAAAGAAAAAGAAAAAAGAAAAGAAAAGATGGAGGCAGCCTAGGAGGTATCCACAAGAAGCCAACATTTAAAAAAATATTTCCGGGCACATTTTTTTTTTTTTTTTTTTTGAGACAGGGCCTGACTTGTGCAGTGGCACAGTAGAGCTCCCTGCAGCCTCAAAGCCTCAAACTCCTGGGCTCACGTGATCCCCCTTCCTCTGCTTCCCAAGTAGCTGGGAGTACAGGCATTCACGACCATACCTGGCTAATTTTTTAAAATTATTTTGTACAGACAGGGTTTTACCATGTTGCCCTGGCTAATCTCACACTCTTGGCCTCAAGCCATCCTCCTGCCTCAGCCTCCCAAAGTGCTGGGATTACAGGTGTGAGCTACCACGTCTGGCCCCCAATACTTTTTAAGACTTGAAATAAAACTGAAAAAAATGATCCTTTATATTTAGAATTTCAGATTTTGCTTGAATCTACGCAAAAATTGAACCTTCAAAAATGTTTTCAGTAGTATTTTGTAATAAAACTAGCCATTTCCACAATGGGATCAGTCTAATTGGATCACTTGAGATTGAGTTAAGGTTGGTGACAGTTGATTCTACTGAGAGCTTAGAGGGGGTAGAATAGAAACCAGGTCACTTTTTTCCAATTTATAGAACTGCCTCTCAATTGATGTATATTTGGTTCAAAATTCATCCACTGTCCTCCATTTCTCGGCACTCTAAAATAAAACTGATGTAATCTGTGAAAAACAACCATGTCACATTTATATCTCCTGATTTGACGTTAGCCTATCCCAACAAGTCCCTTGTTCTTAGGGTTAGCAAGAGCCTCGCTGACGCCCTCTGGCTTCTCAACTTATTGTGGCACTTCCATCCCGTATGGCAGGTTGTCAGGCAACACACCCGGAGCCCCAAATCTAGTGCTCCCAGGCCTATATAGTTCTGATGGGGCAGAACCATAGTTAGTACAACCTGCAATCAAATCAGGATCCAGGGAGACAATGACTTATCATTGCAATGGCTCTCTAGTTTGTTTAAAAGTTGCCAAATAATTCTGCACTCCTCTTTCCTTAGGGTTTTTCCTAAAATTTAAAATTTTGAGCCATTGATAATCACCAAGGTCTGAATTATGAATTAATATCTGTATTAGAACTTCAGTTTATATAACCATTTCACATCCTTCTTTTGATCTTTCCAGTTACCTGAAGAGGCAAGCATTATATTATCCTAATTTTACAGATGCTGAGTTTCTGAGACATTATGTGGGGAAAACCAGCTTCAGTACTCAAATAAGCCAGCATTTGGCCATATAAATATTCAGAGTATATAGAATGTCCAAATATACCTTCATCACATTCTTGTTCCATTATGACTCGATAATCACTATATTCCTTGTTGAAATAGTCAAATGTGGACTTACTGCCAGAGATTGAAGAGTTCTTGGATCAAACAGAAGCTTTTCTCCAAGGGGAAGCCTCTGACTCTCAACATGAAGCTCTCTTAGTTGTGTTAACCCTTCTAAACCTTCTATGACAGCAATGTAATTGCCTCCCAGATACCTGCAAAAACATAGACATAATTCTAAATAGGCATTCTGAGAACACCATGGTCTTAAAATGTGATAAAAATGAAAGAAAATCATTGAGCTGTGTGAATGCAGAATACATGCAGAATGTTATGTTTATGTTGAATCTATGAAAGGTTTGTCTAAATGACAACAAATTATATTCTTATACTCAATTTAGTCTAAAACATAGATTTTCAAATTTTTTAATGAATGAGAGAATTTTTTCCCCTGTACCACAAAGCAGCAGGAAAAAAAAATGAGAGAATTGAAATGGTTTTTATTAAACTATCTACAGGGCTCCTCATAAGTTCTCGTGCAGAAGAATCACCTGGGTTGTAGGTTTAAAAATGAAGATTTCTGGGCCTAATCCCCAGAGATTCTGATTTGGATTCTAGGGTGGAACCCAGTATAACACATTTGTAAAAGCATTCCTCACCCCACTCTTATGTCCTTGTTCTGAGGCCCTTGGTTCACTCTTTCAGAAGCATGACAATTATTCTAGACTGGAGAAATTGGATCCAGCAATCTTAATTGCTTAATTATAATCACTATAGGCAGTAAGTGTCTTTTTATAATCAAGTCTACATCAACATTATCAGTTATGTGACCCTGACCTTTTGAGATGTGAGATTCTGAAAGGCACAGAACTTACCTGGGTTCCATGGAAACTTTTTTCACCAGTTGAGCCTACATTAGGATGTTTTAGGTGTCCTTATAAGTGCTTAAGGCAACCCAACCCCCCCCAAAAGAAAAGTTTATCAGGCTTAATAAAACACAAATTGTTGAATATTACATATAAAACAACTTATTTTGTATTAATAATAAAAGTGCAAGAGAATAAAAACTGAGGCTTGTTTTATAAAACCCATGTGAGATGCAGACTCAATTTACTTTTGAAACTTAATGCAGAAAATGGAAATGCCTGCATGCATAAAATATAACTACTGTAATGATGATAAACAGTTACATTACTCAAAAACAAAAGTACTTACAGTTTTTCCAGTTTCCTTAATGACCTTAAGTTCTCTATATATGAAATACAATTGTTTTGTAGGTACAGGTGGGTCAGATTTGTGGCATAATTCAGGTTAATGATTTGACTAATACGATTATCATATAAATATAGAACACTAAGATTTTTGCAAAGAGAGAGGTCTTCCTAGAAGGAAAACAAAAACAATCAAATGTAATTTCTCCTTTAAACTTAGAAGTTTCTTTATGAAAAAGTTTTTTCACTTGATAATTCTGCAAATTTCCTTAAGATTATTATAAAAGGCTCTGTTCTTAGCACAGTCAAAACAAGACTAGAACAATTACAAAATAAGTTCTAGGCTTTAGTGTTCTGTAATTATATCAACAAAATTGTATTTGTTAAGATTTTCCCAGTGCAGGCAATTTTCCTTGGACGCAATTAGGCTACTCTAAAAGTTGAAGCACTGAACATATTATTGTCCCAACATATAAATCAGGGCTTAATATTTCTGTAGGATTGAAAGTAAACTGTTGTGGTTTAAAATACTAAAAATTGGAAGTCATCTAGATATCTAAGAATAATGGATTAATTTAAAAACTATGATAATGCTGTTGAACGGAATACTGTAGAACCATTAAATATCATTTAGTTTCTTTAGTAATATCTTATACATTTCATACTATATAATTAAGTGAAGACAGTACATTATGAAATTATATAAATACATGTCTAGAAAAAAGACATTACCTAAATGTTAAAAGTGGTTATCTCTGAAGAGTAGGATTACATTCTTTCTTTTTATATGTTTTTTATACAAATGAACACCAATTACTTTTGAGATAAGAAATTTATTAAAGGTATTTTTAAAAGGCTGTCGTTTCTTGTGTTGTGGTAGAGTCAGCCTAGAGTAAATAGATAAGAAGTAAAATGAAGTTCTGCTCAAAAATATCTCAGCCTTCATTGAGATCTTTTAAAATACAGCCACATTTTGGAAACTTTAAGTTTACAAGTTATTCTAACTTTATTGTGAATTAAACCAGTTTGCTTTCCTTCTAACAAAGATCATCCACACTGGAGGAATACTGATTGATATGAGGACAAAAGAGCTTGAAGTGGGGGCTCACTGAGCCCTCTCCTAAGAAAGCAGTATGCATATGGTATGATGAGGTAGAGCTCTGGGCAAAAAAAGAGAAGCCTGATGTTTGAGCAGTTGGATTCATGGAAAGAAAAAATACCAGGAAACCAGAAAGGGAAATAGAATGGGAACTGGATTGGGTCCCTACAAAAAACAAACAAACAAACAAAACGAAACAGGCATTTCTCAGTTGATCATTTTGGTTGGGGCTTTTTTTTTTTTTCTTTTTCCTTTCATTCATTCACTCAATAAATATTTTTTAAGCACTTAATACAAGTCTGGTATTATATTGGATGGGAAATTTAGAGTGATATGAACAAAATAGACATGATCCCTGCCCTAATGTAGCTCATATGTTTCCAAGAAATTTTCTCTCATCTGTAGTCTTTAGCATTTATTGTAGACAACAGATACCAATACAAATGGCCTAAAAGGGTTATTACAGCCTTTAAAATTTCCCAAATTATAGCCAAGAATTACCTCAGCACTGAGAAAATGTATTTTCAGAGTATAACTAAGTAAACATTATCTTATCTGATATAACTGATCTAGTATAACATACATTTATAAAAAGTTATGTACAAAAAAGATTTCACTGTTAAACTTTTGAAATGTAGTACTCACATAATTACTTAATACTCTGATATGTAAAAAAATATATATATATATTCCAATGTTTTGGAATAATACAAAAGTAATTATCTTTGAAATTATTTTCCAACATATGTCTTCAAATCTAGTTTGCTACACTGTATTGTAGGGGAAGAGTAACATATATATTTAAAAATCACAATGGTATATCTTATGGAGACTTAATTTTAATAAGTTGAATATCACAAATAGGAAATTAAAATAAAAACACAATATAAAGCTTATTAATAAAAATATAGTTAATAAGAATAATCAAAATATATTAATAGTTAATACTATTAGGTATTCCCTCAAGCCAGTTTCTAAACTTTACATTGTTAATCATATAAAAATAATAAATAATCAAAAGTTCTTACAATTGCATCTATATTTTTGTCTGAAAAATTTACATGAGTTATCTTCTTCAGGCACTGTGCAATGGTTTCTTCTTTTCGGAGTTTAAGATTACTGTTTCTGGCAATTAGATCCAAGGTCAGTCGAACCATGACGTCTCTATATATCAGACTCTCAGCAATAGCTCTGTTTTGATACCATGTCAAGAAGAAGGTTTAGGTATTATTTATTTCCAACTTTCTAAAAATTAAAAAAAAGTATTACAATATCACATAGCAATTTAGGAAAAGTTATTCTGACTTTTTGACTTATTTTTAATTTATTTCCTTACATAAAACTATTTGATAAGCTAGTTTATAGACATTTTTAGGAACATTGAGGTATTTTCTAAGTTTATAGACTTAGCTCTTTTTATAAAAATATTTAAAGCACCAAAATTAATTAAATGTACAATACTCATTTACTTTTAAATCTTTTCTTCTTCCTGAGTAGTATTGAATTGCTATTGCAAGTACCGTATTTTTTTTTTTAAGAGACAAGGTCTTGCCATGTAGCCCAGATTGGAGTGCAGTGGCTTTTCACAGGCATGATCACAATGCATTACATCCTTGAACTTCTTAAATTATAATCCTGCCTTAGCCTCACCAGTAGCTGAGATTACAGGTTCACGCCACTGCACCAGCTTCTGGGCATCTCTTAAAGGATTATTATTCTCTCTTAGAGTCAAAAGGCCATCACGGAATATCATCCAATGTCCTCATTTCACAGGTGAAGAAACTAAGTCCCAGAGATTTATCTCAAGTTACTCAGCCTAGTGGCAGTTGAGAATGGGACCAAGTCTCCTGGCTCCTTTTTCCTTAGTACCCACAGTGACCATATGTCTGAAACCCCCAAATCAGAACACATGGTGTGAAAACCTTGAGTATATACATAGGACCATGGTGCAAAATGCTTGAAAATGAAGCTGGCCTAGAAATTTTGTTTTGTTATGTTGCTACAACCATAATCCACAAAAAGACAACATAGTGCAGTGTTTCTTAATCCAGATTGCCTGGTTCATATTTTGGCTTCACTACTCACTCACTGGTTAGGTAATCTTGGGCAGGTTACCCCAATTTCTTATAAAATAAGGATAATAAGTGTGCCTATTTCTAAGTGATACTGTGAGGAATCATGAAATAATCATTTTAGGGTATTCTGTACAGTGCCTAGTACATAGGTCAATCAACATTGGTTAGTATTGTTCTATTACTGTTGATCTCAATTTTATGATGTTCTGGACATGAAATCAGTTTATTTCTATTTGCTTAGGAGGAAAAGTGAATTCAGTAGACAATAAATTCAATTTGTGTCCTTACACATTGTTATATTACCCAGGTTATGTTATTATAAATTGCCTACAATAAAATATTTGAAGATATGGAATGTATCCTTAAGACTCTAAATAATGCAAAATACAGAATAAAATTATATAATTATCACATATTTTTAAAATTTGCATATATTTGTGGCTACTCTTATAATTTTAAGTTTATTGTTTACTTTTCAGATTGCATTTCAAATATGACAGAACAGTAATATTCTGAACACTTCTAATTAAGTAAAAATAACTTTTAATATTGCCTTAAAATAGTTCATAAAATAACTTCATGATAAAAGTATAAAGAATAATATAACACCCATGCACCTGAATGTCAGCTTAAAATGTAAAACATTACAAATACATTTGAAACCCTTCTTAACCTTTCTCCTTCTGCATTCTCTTAAAGTTAGCATTTATTTTAAACTTAGACATCTTCCTGTCTTTATACTTTCACAACATATATGTGTATACCTAGAAATATATAGTATGGTTTTTCACAACTTTACATGTAATCAGTGATATCAGTAATATTATTCTGTCTCTAGTTTTCTTTTCTGCTTAATGTTTTGTTTGTGAGAGTCATCTGGGTTGATATATGTAACTCTGGAGTATTTGCTATATAATATTCTATTGATAGAAATTTATTTCTCCTGATGATTGATCTTTAGGTATTTCCAATGTTTTTGCTTTTACAACGTTGCTTTTACAATTTTGTATATGCCATTTAGCACATGTACAAAAGCTTCTTTAAGGTTTAAAACTAGGAGTGGCCACTTCTGGGTTGTGCATTTTCAACTTTACTATATATTGCCAAATTGCTCTCCAAAGAAGTTTTACCTGTGGCGGATAAAGAATTCTCATTACTCTACAATGCAGTCTGCACCATCATCAGCATTTGATATTAGCAATCTTTAACTTTTTGCCAAGCTGATGGACGTAAAATAACATCTCATTGTGTTTCAATTTGCCATTCTCTACTTACTAGAGAGATTGAGAGTATTTTCCTATTGATTGGCCATGTGAAGTTCCTTTAATTGCTATTTGTTATCTTTTGCCCATTTTTCTTATTGGGTTCTGTTTTTGTAAGTAATTTTTAGAACACACACATTTCTGTTAGATACTGATATTTCATTGATTATATATATTACAAATATCTTTTCCCAGACTGTAGCTTATCTTTTCTCCTCATTTTCCACTTGTTAGTTTGTTTTTAATGATGTCTTCCAAAAAACAGAAGCTTTGTTTTTCTAATGTAGTCAAAGAGTCACTTTTTTCTGCTTGTGTTTTCTGTGACTTATTTAGGTAACTCCTTCCCTACCCTAATTTCAGAAAAACAGTCTATATTTTCTTCTACATGTTAGAAAGTTTTGCTTGACACATATTGGTCTTTAATCTATCTAGAATTGATTAATGTGTAGGAAGTGAGATGGAGACTCAATATTATTTTTTTTCCTTCTGGAGACCAATTATCCCAGCACTATATGCATGGTTCTTTTCTCTTCCATTCATTTATCTATCTATCCCCATGTCAACATTGCCTTAATTAGTACAGATTAATATTTCTCCACCTTGGTTATTCTTTGTCCTTAACCCTTTCATATACATTTTAACACCAATTTGTCATGTCCATGAAAAATCTTTCCAAGATTTTGTTAGGATTGCATTGAATTTATAAACAATTTGTGAAATACTGACATTTCTCTAATATTAAGATTTCTTTTCAATTAGTATGGTATGTCTCTCCATTTGAGGAGTGCTTCTTTAATGACTTTCAATAGTTTTATAATTTTTATTATGTTGGGTTTTTTGTTTGAGAATTGCTTTTTTCATTTATTTGTTTATTATTTCAGTAGATTTAGGCGGTACAAGTAGTTTTTTGTTAAATGGATAAATTGTATAGTGGTGAAGTCAGCTTTTAGTGTACCCGTCACCCATATCGTGTGCATTGTATCTGCTAGGTAGTTTTTGATCCCCCATCCTCTTACCACTTTCCCCCCTTCTAAGTCTCAAAAGTCCATATTACCACTCTGTTACACCATGTATACCCATCTTGTGAGTCACAAGCTCCCACTTGTGAGTATAAGCAGAATGTGTTTTTCCGTTCCTGAGATACTTCACTTAGGATAATGGCTCCAGTTCCATCCAAGTTGCTGCAAAAGACATTACTTCATTCTCTTTTATAATTTTCTTTTATAATTAAAGCCATGCATACGTTTTTTTAGAGTCATTCTTGAGGAATCATATATCTTTGTTGATATTGCAAATGTCATTCTTTTAGAAATTACAGTTTTTGTTTGTAGCTGGTGTATAGAAATGCAATATTGTACAAATGTTGATCTTATATCCAGCAACACTGCTAAGGGCATATTAATTCCAATAATTTATAGACTCTTTTGGGTTTTCCATGTAAACAATCAGATCATATATAAGTGACAGTTTATTACTTTCCTATTCTTGTATCTTTTTCCTTTTTTTATTATGTTACTGCTCTGGCTAGGACATCTAGGAACAGTGTTCAGTAGAAGTGATGAGAGCATATACACTTGTTATTGCTGATCTCAAAGGAAATACTTGCAACATTTCACTACTAAGTAGGATATTTGTTGGGAGGTTTTTTTAAAAAAAAACAGCATTCTCAGTTTAAGAAGGTTCTTTGGTATTCATAGTTTGTAAAAGTTTTTTAAAAATCATGAATGGATGTTGACTGTTATGAATGCTTTTTTTGTGCATTAGAAGATGTGATGAAATACATTAACAGACTTCTAATGTTAATTTTTTTTATATAAAACCAAACTCAGAAAGCATATGTGTGAGTGAATTAAGTTTGCTAATATTTTATTTAGGATTTTTTTCATCTGTGCTTAGTAGTGAGAATGGCCAGTAATTTTCTTTCTTATATTCTCTTGGTAACCTCATAAAATCAGCTGGTAGGTAGTCCTACTTTTTTTTTTTGAATGTAGAGTTAAACTCTCCTATGAAACCAGCTGGCCCTGGTAGGTTCATTTTTGAGTGGGAGTGGTTTGGGAGGATTAATGTTAAACTATTGTTTTAATTTCTTTAATGGTTATATGTCTATTCAGATTTTCTATTTCCTTTGCAATCAGTTTTCTTAAGTTATATTATTTTTAATAGGAAATTAACTTTTCTGTTTACTTTTTTTTAAACAAAATTCACATTTTATTAAGATTGAAATAACTATAAAAAATTTATTTTGATCACCAAAAATAACAGCAGTATTTTCCATATTATTTCTAGATAAACCATAAAACACTTATTTTTGTAGCTTTTCCAGGTTTAGTTATAAATCAGGATGAAGCAGTAGATAAAGTCATGGAAAAAGACAGATGAAAAAGACAATCAGTTGTCAGTATCCATGGCCTGATTCTGTCCTAACCATGAAATAGAAATGTTTAAAATGTACCTGCTAAAAAGCTTATGAAGACATAGGCTCAACAAAGGAATGCAAACAGCAACAACCAGATGTGGAACAACAATGGCAGGACCTTCCATTCAAACTTTGTTAACTTGTTCATTTGATAAAGACAAAATCTACAATGAAATCCTTCTTAGGTAAGCTCACAAGATTCTCTCTCTGGTAATTTAACTATCCATTACAGGATTTTAACAATATATTTAAAACTTCTACTAGTCGAAGGTCAATTATGAGCTTTATTGTAACATTTTATAAAATGTATTCCTTCCTCCCACACCTCCTCAGAATTTATTTCTTCAGAGAATTGATAACTCAATACCTGATGCAGATCCACCATGATAATAAATGTTATATCTAAAATGACTTAACTAAAATGATTCCAGTGTGCAGTAGCCTGTTTACTTTTTTAATTTTGTTGTTATAGAGTTCTTCTGTTATAATAGAAGTTAATTTTTCAGTCTATGCTGTTGCTATGATAGATTTTTTTCTCATTCCTAATTTGGTTAATTTGTATTTTCTCCATTTTTTTTCTTTGATCATTCTTGCCAGTTATATCCTGGACAAGCTTGTCTGTTTTTTTAGCACATTCAAAGAAAATCAGTTTTAGCCTTGTTTACCATCCCTATTACATCTCTGCTTCAATTTCATTAAAGTCTGTTTTTATAACCTTTTAAAATTTCTTTCCGACTGTTGTCAGGTTTTCCCCCCTTTTTTCTTTTCTTTTTCTAAGGTCTAAATGTGGATGCTTGCCTTATTAATTTCAGTCTTTCTTTTCTTCTAATATAAATATAAATACATATATATAAGGTTAGAATAACCTTTATCCTTAGATGATTCCAGAAGATGTGATATTTTCATTATAGATACGTTTTTAATTTTTTAATATCCATTTATGATTTCTCTGGCCCATATTTTAAAATTTTAGAACTTTTTCTGGATATTTCAAATATCCTTTGGACAGTGACAACTGAGGTTAAAAATATTTTAAGGAGATTCACCTCAAGGCCTTCCCCTTGCGACTGAGGGAGACTGTGCTGTAGATGCCCATGCAGGAGCAAGCCTGTCCTGTGAAGGTGGTGATGCCCTGTGGGGGTAACTTTGAAAAAGGGGAGACGCAATATGAATGATTTATTCTCCCTTTTTCCCTCATAGGCTTTGGGGAGACATAGTAATGTCAAAAGGACCTTCTGAAAACATGCTGTAGTCTTCTTTGCTCTCCTTTCATCTCTGTTTCATTCCTTTTTTTCCTTCATGCCTAATTCCCTGGGATTGCAACCTCAAAAAGTGAGTTTTTGCTTCAGGGTTTGTTTTCTGACCTTAACTAAAACAGAGAAAATTTGAATCACCTGAATCCTCATAAATGGCCATACTATTGCAGGGGAGGAAAATTTTACCTTATCATCTCAGGTTTTTTTTCTTTTCTGGCTGGGCCTGAGAATTAAATTGACATAAGACAGATTAAGAGGAGAAAACCACACGAATTTATTTAACACAAGTTTTACGTGTGGGCATGGGAACCTTCATAAGGAAATGAAAATTCAAAGACACATTTATAGTCAAACACTTACATAATTACACAAAACAGTAAATTGTGAAAATGTGACAAGGCAAAGGGGCTTGGGCTAGGGTAGTTGGTGAAGTGACTAGGAAGATAAGCGTTAATCTAAAAACATTTCTTTGTATAGATTTTGCTTGGCCTCAACTTCCTGTCCTTGATAAGAGTGATACTTTCCTTCTAGTACAGGCAGGGCATCTTTCAAACAGGAATTTCATCTCCTGCTTTTAAGAAACAGAATGAAGTTCAGAAAAACCTGTTTTTCAAGTGCTTTAACTCAAAATTATCAATATGCTAGAGTGGCATATTTTGGGGACGCATATTCTTAACTCCACTATAAACTGATTCTGTCTCTAGATTTCAGTGTACAACTTCGTGTTTAGGAAAAGTGTACAAATTGGTTGCAGAAAAAATTTAATTAGCTCAGATAGTAAGAAAAGGAAAGAGGCAAACTTAATATGTAAAGTATTTATTAAACCATGGGAAGGCCAATGGACCTCATCAGGAAACTACAGGAAAATTTTCCAGGGGGAGTTGAATACGGAAAGGGAGAGAACTGAATGAACCGCAACACAAAATAATAGACTGTTGAAAGAGTCTGCACTGTAGCAGTCCACAAGAGAGGGTTTAGTTTCATCAAAACACCAGCATTCATACTGTTAAAATAATATTAATTTAAACTTTATTAGTATTGTGGTTTTATTGTTTTAGAGAAATTATAAGCTTCAGGAATTTAAACTGAACCTAGCGTGGATTTGAATACATTTTAGAAAATTATAATAAGAATAATTGTGTCAACAGTTGTGGGGTATCCTTAGCTTTCTTTTAAGAGAGAGTCGTTGTTTCCTAAAGTTTGAGGAACCCGTTTTAGGATCTCTTTCTCTCTCTCTCCAGCTTAGAGCTGCTTTACAGGCTCTGGGAATCCGTCTGGATGGCTCCCCTGGCTTCCGTCTCGGGGGCTCCCAGATGCACCGGACGTTTCCGAATTCAGCTTCTGCCCACATTTCCGCGTAGCGAGTCCCAACCTCAGTGGCGCCCTGATGCTCACATCACCAGCACCAGCCTCCAGGCTTCACAGAGCCGTTTCAAACTCAGGTCCACACCCACCCGTCCAGCTCCCGCAGCCCCACGGCCACCCCTCCACCCGCGTTTCCCTCCTCTGGAGCTGTTTCTCAACCTTGCCTGAGCCGAACACTTGTTAAAAACACACACTTCCAGACTGTTGTTCTCGAAATTCCAGAAGCCTAGAGAGAGGGCCCAGGGATCTGCATTTTAACGAATGTCCCAGGAAGGTCTTACTGGCAGGCAAGTTTGAGGAACAGGGCTCTAGTGTTTCCTCCGTTCCCCACGCTTCTTCCCCGAGGGCGCCTCACCGCTCGTGGGACGAGTCGGGTCGGTAACTGGTTTGGTGAGCTCCGCGGGCGCCAGGTCCCTCCGCGGCCCCGGGCGGTTGCTGGGTGACCGACCAGACGCTCCAGGTCGGGCTGCAGCTCGCGGGAAGTCTCGCGACGTCGCCCGCAGCGCCCTCCTCTGCTGCTCGCGCAGCTCCTGCTCTTTGTGACGCGCGGCCTGGCCGACCCCGAGTAGACGCCACTTAGCTTGAAGAGGCCGCGAGGCCCCGGTGCGTCTCTGTTTTAGTGGACCAGGGCGTAGCCAACACAGTTCTTGGCAGATCACCATTTCCCTGCCATCGTCTTCGATCGCTTCGGTGCCCAGTAAACACGGTTCCCCAGTAACGGACCAGGAAAGAAATTGTTTGAATCAAAATAGAGCCCGTACAACACCCTTTCCTCAGGTAAAAGCCAGACTCCTCAGGGTGACATTCAAGGCCATTCACGTCCGCCTCACTGCTCGTCACTTGCCGTCTACACTCCAATATTCTCCAGTATTGCGCTGTTCTAAAATGAATCGCCCCTCCCTTCGCCGCCGCTCAGGGTAGCAATAGCACACAGGTTCTTGAAGCCTCCTTCGTTCTTACTTTCCCTTTTAAGATTCAAGGACTCCACATGGCATTAGCGCATCTTTTCCGAAGCCTTCCCTAGGTACCCCATCTTGTTAAGGGAAGCTCCCTGTGGCCCCCAAATCTGGGAGGGAAAACACAAACGTGTCAACATCAAGGCTCCATGCAGTCTAGGGGAGCAGGGCTTTCCTACCGACACGGGCTCCGCGGGGCCCCTTCACCGTGCGGGCGTCCGCCCTGTACGTGTTCAGCTTTACGAGGCCTGGAAGAAGGTTTGGAATGTTAAAATCACCAGCACTGAAGAATATCCGCATCTGAAACCAGCTAGATACAGGAGGGGCTCTATCCACAAAAACATCATGGTGAGCTTCGTCAGGTACACATAGGGTACGACTAATGCTACCAGATTGATATTCCTAATTCTAAGAAAGAAGAAACGAGAAGAACAAATGTTGCACGCATAAAAACTTGCAACAAGCAAAAGTAGGAAAAGCTCCATGCTGTGGGAGGCATGTTTGTCATATCTAAGCAAAGGATGTTTTAATTAAAGTCACTTCCATCCTTCAAATAAAAAAAACCTGGGATGTATTAAGGTCTTTAGCATAGCACTGAATACACTGCCATGTCTTTTTTTACTTACCCATGTCTCCAATAAGATGGTAAATACTCTGAGGGCAAGTATTATGTCTTTTACCACACTATTCCCTGGACCTAGCAAAGTTACTTGTACATTAGTAGGCGCTTTATAAATGAAGGGGAAGAAGAACAATAGTACGAGGAAATGACATTTACAGTGGAAATACTGGGGCTCATTGGGGGTATGGTAAAAATGAGCAGTCTGGGTGTAAGGGACAGTGCAAGCTGGAAAACAGTGAGTACCAGCTGTGATCCTGGGGAGGGAAATGTCATCGCCATTCCTTGAGCAAAGAAGTGTCAGAGTAAAAGATTATTAGAGTTGCAAGGTAGCTTAGAGCCCAACTTGCTATTTTGCAGATAAGAGAAGTTCCAAGCCTTATCTTGGAAAGAGGAAAGAGGAAAGAAACATGCTCAAGGTCACACCTGGAGTGGCTGAGAGGGAAATTACCCTTAGGCTCTTGATTTCAAGTCCAGTTCTCTTTTCATTATATCTTACAATAAGAGTAGCCTAGTACTGGGAAGGAATGAAGGCAGAGGAACCCTAACCTTATTCAGGATAGTGTTGCTTAAATCCAGTTGTAGAGTAATCTTGACCCGGATTGGATGAAGGTAAAGAAAGTAGAAAGGCATTAACAAATTTAAGAGACATCTGGTAGCATGATTCACTAGAGAGAGATTGAATAGGATAAGGGGAGGGGAGAAGTTGAAGTTAATTCCCAGGTGATAGCTGGGATAAGGAACAATGCGAGGGAAAGAGGAGAAGTGGTGAGTAATTTGAGGGGAAGTGGATTAGTTTGGTTTACACACATTAAGTGTGAGGTGAGATAGATTTTAAGTTTCCAATTTAGAACTGATTACTTAAACCATGAGTAAGTGGTGGCGAGGGAAAAAGTAAGGAAAGAGAAATAGTGGGGCAGTAGCTATGCCAACTAGTTTGGATGGAAAAGGAAGGAAAACTGGCAAAGATGGCAGAGAAAGATTCATCAGAGGTGAGATTTGTTCTAAGAAGAACAAATAATACTTCAGTGATTGAGAACCTAATAATTCAGATTCTGGAGCTCCAGTTGTGCAATTGATTTGTGAATAGTACTTACATGACAGATTCTGACACTGGGGGAAGGGGTATTAGAAGGGAGGCAACTAATAAATAAAAATCTACAGAATGTTAAGAAATATTAATAAAAGAATGATCACAATAATATGGCTAAAGCACTATGGCATGGATCAGATGCCCCTCCTGTTTTATAGCCATTCCTTTGGGGACAACAGCTTTAACAACGTATGCATGGCTGGCCCATTGCTCTGTGTAGCACTCTATTAACTTGTTGCTAACATTGCTTTGCTAGAAACCTTGTTTAGCAATGTCTCAGTGAAAATCAGTTGCTTTGAAAATCTTTGTTTTGGAAACAATTTCATATATCATTATAAAGAGGAGTATTATGTCATTTGTGGTAAAATTATATATACATTTAAATATCTAAACGGATACATAGGCCAGACGAGGTGGCTCACTCCTGTAATCCTAGCACTTTGGGAGGCCAAGGCAGGAGGATTGCTTGAGATAAGACCGGCTTAGGCAAGAGCCAGACACCATGTCTACAAAAAATAGAAAAATTAGCCAGGTGTGGAGTCCCAGCTACTTGGGAGGCTGAGGCAGGAGGATGATTTGAACCCAGGAGTTTGAGGTTATAATGAGCTATGATGGTATTGTACCAAGTGTACCCGGGCTAGAGTGAGCAGGTGTACCTGGGCTAGAGTGCAGTGGGTAACAGAGTGAAATCCTGTCTCAAAGAGAAAAAAAAATTTCTCAGTGACTACTGATATTTACAATGGTTTGAATTACTAATTAATTTTTTATGCAACAAGTTAGAATGTGAAATATAATTCCTGTCTAGTGGCACATAGTCTTAAACAATCATCTGTGTATTTTCCAATGTGGCAGAAATTTGACAGATAAGAAATACTTGTCTTTGGTACTACATTTATAAGTTCAGCATAAAATATACTTTGACAGACGCTGGGAAATTTATATTTGTAAGAAAAAATATTGTGAAGTCTTAAGAATCATTTAAAAAGGCATATTTGGAAGATTGTTGCTAACAGGCACATTTTTAAAAGCCTCAAATGGAGTTTCCAAATAGTTTTAGACAGAAACATACTTTACATTTCATATAGTGTTCTGTCTTTGTCAGTCAGTACCTATTTCCTGACCTTCCAGAGTATGTACTGCACACCACTGTGTGATACACTAAGCAAACACTTTAATGATTAGGTAACGTTCATTGAGAAACCAACAAATTAAAGGGTCCAGACATGTATATCATCGCATAACTCTATACAGAAAAATTATGATTTGTTGGAGTTAATGCCTCTTTTTGTCTTGGTCTTGTAGATTGGTAACCAGTGATATGGTAGGCAGATTTCTAAGATGGCCTCAATGATCTCGCCTCCTGATATCCATGCACTTGTATGATCCTTTCTCATGAAGTGTGGGCTGGACCTAGTGACTTTTCTAGCCAATAGAATAAGGCAAAGGTGACGGAGTATCATTTCTGTGATTAGGTTATAAGAGATTGTGACTTCTGTATTTTTAGAAGACTCTATTGCATTTTTGGCTTGTACTCTTTAGTAAAGCAAGTTGTCATTTAGAAGAGTACATGAGGCAAGGATCTGAGGTTGGTCTTTGGACAACAGCTAGTGAGGAACTGAGACCATCAGTTCAATGAGGAACTAAATGTCAACAACCGTTGTTTGAGCTGGAAAGTTGGTCCTTTCTTGGTTGAGCTTTCAGGTGAGACCTTATCCCTGGCTAATGCCTTGATTGTAGTCATGTGAGACACTCTGAATAGAGGACCCAGATCCTTGACCTATGAAATCTGTGAAATAATAAATGTATGTTGTTGTAATTCACTAGGTTTGGGGGATAATTTGTTATGGAGCAATAAATACCTAATACAGGGAGCAGTGGAAAATTCCCTTAAGAAGAGAAGGTTTATTCAGAAATTTGGGACATGACTTCCATTATCATAGGACATTCTATATGGAAACTCAGAGAAGAGAAAAGAAAGTGACTATAGGATGTGGTAGCTTAGATAGAATGAAAGATTTCTTAATGAACAACAATCCATATATAGAAGCTACAAGCTGGAGAATCAGGACAAATGAAGCCCTTTTGTTTATGGATTAGGCAGTTTCCATTCAAGATATTATTCCTGATATTTGTAACCTGGAGATGGGCATTTAATTTGGAGCTTCTGTAGAAGTATTAACAGCTCTCTAAAGCCATTATGTACACGATCTGGGCACCAATAATAAGTGATTTAAAAAATTTTTACTTTATAACTGGTTTATGTCATTTATTAATATGTTTTATAAATATAAATGATTATTACATAGATTATCTGTAAAACAATCCATGGTATTTCTTCTGGGTTCCAGACCTATGCATTCATCTGACTGCTAGACACTCATTCTACCTGGATAGGAATGTTCTAGAGGCATTGAAAGCTCGAGCTGTTGAAACTGAACTCATTTCCATCCTTCACAAATCTTTTTTTTTAAATTTTATTATTTAATTTCTAAAATTTTTATTTTCTTTTTCAATAGAGACAGGGTCTCACTGTGCTCAGGCTGGTGTCAAACCCGAGTTGCAGCTGTCCTCCTGCCTCGGCCTCCCAGAAAGCTAGGTTTACAGGCGAGAGCCACTGCGCCCAGCCCCATCCTTCACAAATCTGCTTCTTCTAGTTCCTGTCTTGCTCACAGTCCATCCTGCTACACAAAGTAGAACCTGAGAGCCATCTCCAGTATTCTCTCACATACACACTACTCACCACATTCACTAAATCAAGTGCACTTAATCTCAGAAATGACTTTGCAAGCTAGCTGCCTCTCCACTGCCCCCATCACTACCTACGAATAGATGTAAAAGGACTTTGTCAAGTTCTATTATTTGTTATATTAATTTTAATACACAAATGCTTTCTCAGGTTCTATTTTAAAGTTCTATTATGTTTAATATACATGGATTCTTTTCTAAAATGGTTCACTTCCACCCTTTACTAAAAGGTCAAACTGAAATAAATATAATGTGAGATGTGGCTGTAAATTAGGGAATCACAGATGAAAATCAGTTTCATTACCTAAAAGACACATTTATAGCATACAGTTATAGTGAAAAGGTGTTTTCTGAAAAGTATTTTGTAAACATTGCCACTGGTGTTCTAATTTAAGTAATGTTTTATCTTTCTGAAACATTTGTGTTGTCAATAGAGTCTAACACTTTAGTTTTTCAGGAAGCATTTGCAAGAAAGGCATAATTTTAGAAAAAGTTTAGGTTTCAGAACATGTTTTAGGAATTTAAAAAAAAGTTGTCATTTGTACCAGAGGTGGTGAACCTCTCTGTCTTCTAATAGAGATCCAAGACTTTGCTTAAGTTTATCAGGCCAATAATAAGTTCAGCAAAAGTTTAATTAGTTTGTGATGGATTGAGGCTAAGAGTGAAACTCAGCAACGTAATATACTCTATTCTCATGTCTTTCAAAATAATTTGTTAAAATAAGGGAAAACATCTTATATATCTGTATATCTCTATTTAATTGCTTCACTTTTTGGCTCCTGTTAGCTTTTTGTTGGTCAGTGTATTTGAAAAGAATTCCACTCCTTCATGCTTGTTTTTGAAAATGGCTGGTTCTTTTGTTTTCACTGATATGTGGCTGGCTTTTTGTATATTTCTGCCATAGTGACCCTTGATTAAAAAATAAAGCTTTTTTCATTCCTGTTTTAAATCTATTAAGTTTTGGGAAAAGGTATTCATTTTATAATGATTTTACAGTGTAACAAAAGTCAAATTCCCATAAAAATGCATGAATCCATTTAATTTTGTCCTTCTAAAAACACATCAGGCCGGGCTCAGTGGCTCACGCCTGTAATCCTAGCACTCTGGGAGGCTGAGGCGGGCGGATTGCTCAAGGTCAGGAGTTCGAAACCAGCCTGAGCAAGAGCGAGACCTCGTCTCTAATATAAATAAAAAAGAAATTAATTGGCCAACTAATATACATAGGAAAAATTAGCCGGGCATGGTGGTACATGCTTGTAGTCCCAGCTACTCGGGAGGCTGAGGCAGGAGGATCACTTGAGCCCAGGAGTTTGAGGTTTCTGTGAGCTACGCTGCCGACATGGCACTCACTCTAGCCTGGGCAACAAAGTGAGACTCTGTCTCAAAAACAAAACAAAACAAAACAAAACAAAAAACCAAGAAAAACACCACACATCACATTGGTGATATTTCTTAAAAGCAAATTAAAATGTCCAGTGAGTTTATTTCTTCACTGAATAGATATTTTCTGAGTGTCTACCATGTGCCACTGTTCAAGCTGCTGAGGATACAAAGGCGAGTTAGACCAAACCCTTACCCCTGTGGAGGTTACATTCTATGACTAGTAAGGGGAGACAGACGGTGATCTAGTAAAAAAATCATTGGCCAAAGTAATTTCAGGTTTATGTTGGGTTTTAGAGAATTATAAGTATCATAAAACTATAAATATGTCTACCATTGATAGTCATTATTTTAAACTACTTGCTTTCCTGAAAAATCCTGTGAAGGAAATTAAATGGAGTGAAATGACAGTGTGTAACTGGGCAGCAGAAATGGGGAAGGAAGAGGGAAGTAGGAGAAAGGTGTTTCCTGGAGATGAGGAAGGCAGGCATTTGAGCTGAGACTTGAAGGACAAGGAGTCTGAAGAGCCAGGGCCAGGCAGGGTTTGGAGGGAGGAAGAGCTGAGTGAGCATAAGGACCCAGATCATAAGGACAGTGTGGGGGAGGACAGTGAGGGAGGGGAGAATGAAATGAGAGGAAAGTAGGAACCAGATTGTGAGTAGGCCACAGTGCGAAACTTGGATTTTGATACATAGGAGCATTTAACTCATAAGGCAGAATGTAAATTTTCCTTCTGTTAATAGAAAAAACTAACTTTATTGTATTTATTATATTTTATTTAGAGTTTGGAGGAGAATTTGCCACTTTATTATAAGCTGAAATTAAAATGTTGATGAAAAATAATGTTTTTGTAGTGTGATATTAATATAATGAATAGTATTAAGGATGTCGTTAGAAGTCTGAGGATCCTTAGAATTAGGAAATATAATTTCAGCTTGTGTTCCAAATTCTCATATTTAATATAGGTGTTGTTTTAGTTTTGCTCATTGGTGAAATAGGTAAAGCATATGTTAGTAAATTATTTTTAGATCTTGGGATAACTAGAAGTCCATAGTATTGAAGTCTGTCATCCACAGTTCCTTAGTTTTAAGTGATGTGGTGTTTTCCTTAAATATTAAGGCTAGTTGGAAAATATAAAAATAATCTTCCCCAAGAAGTGGTGTTCATTTGTAATTCTGACATCAGTGGCATATCAAGTTAACTTCCTTGAAGCTACAGAACATTTCAGATGGTTGTAGTTATTCAATATGTCGTGTCCTCGTATATAAGATCACAAATTAATTTTTAGTCTAATTTGTGTTACTTTATGTTTTAAGTCTAGAATCTTAAGATAATGGCTGATTAATACTGAAAAGCTACTCAAGAAATGAAAGATGGATTACATAGGAGTTGAAGTAAAAAATCAAAGCTAACTTTATATGTGTTTTAAAGGAATTATTTAGCATCATCAGTCATGCAAATAATAAATTTAACTGAATATGAGGATGGAGTAAGAATTAGCAAGTTCTAGGAACAAAAATGAATCATATCAATTAAACATTTATTTGGAGATGCATTTATACCAATTGATTTTTCAGGAAGGTAAGTAGTTTAAAGTAATGACTATTAGCCAGTCTTGGTGGCTCACTTCTGTAATCATAGCACTTTGGGAGGCCGAGGCTGGAGGATTGCTTGAGATCACCAGTTCAAGACCAACCTGAGAAAAAGCAAGACCACCATCTTCACTAAAAAATAGAAAAAAAAAATAGCTGGGCAACTAAAAATAGAAAAAGTTAGCTGGACATGGTGTCACGTGCCTGTAGTCCCAGCTACTGGGAGGCTGAGGCAGGAGGATCTCTTTAGTCCAGGAGTTCGAGGTTGCTGTGAGCTAGGCTGACACTAGGGCACTATAGCTTGGGTGACAGAGGGAGACTCTGTCTCAAAACAAAAAAGAAAAAAGTAATGACTATCAATGATAAATATATTTATAGGTTTATGATACTTATAATCCTCTAAAATCCAACATAAAGGTCAAACAGAGCTCTGTTCTAGACAATATACTTTTTTATGCATATGCCTCTTATATTTTGAAAAGTACAACTGTAGTTCATCAAAATGTGCCCCAAGGCACAATACCATTTTACTCAGTCATTAGAAAGTTCAGCATAATTGCTTAGTATAATCCAAAGAAAATATGAGTACTGACATCGGGGACTCTCCAATTTGTTAGGCAATTGTTCCATAAGTTTTGGCACCAAGATAATCCACATGTTGAAAAAGCAATTAATCATTGGTGTTAGTTATCAAGCTATGATTTTAGCTGTTTCCTCCCAAATTTGACCTGAAATGATAGAGTTCCTTATTTTATTTTTGTAATCTTATTATTTCTGAGATCAAAAGTTTAAGTATGCCAATGTGGTCACAATTAACCTAAGTTTCATTTTATTAGTTTTATAAAATAAGTAGATTAAAACTTTATGTTTACAAAGATGAATGGTATCTCTTTCACTAATATTTGGATAAAAGGTTTAGAAATGTTTAGAAACTTATAGACTGATTACTTCAGAAGTTACTTGAAGATCTTAAACTAGCATTTTGGCTCCAGGAAGATAAATTTTTTTTGCTGTTTAAACGTATTGGAAATCGGCCAAAATGAGAGAACATACTAGATTTTTCAATTTTCTCTTATTTTGTGAACACAATGACATAGACACATCAATTATTAAACAGTGAATAACATAATTACCTTGCCATAAACAATTATCTTTTACTTACATCATAAGGATGAGCAAAAATAAAAGCTGTCATTCTATGTAGTTCTGTCTTCAAAAACAAAACAAAAAACCACATTGCTCAGCAATATATGTCTTAAGTTATAGTTAAAACAATCCAGAAATATAAAAACCTTGGAAACTTTACATCCTGTGTTCAGTTGAGTTAATTCAGCTACATGTGGATACAGTGCAGACTTAGTAATATAAATGAACTCTTCTCTGCATGCATGACTTATGCATCTGTACCTCATCACTCACAGAACAGTTTCTGGAAACTCTGAACCTGTGCAATATGCAGCACTCCAACCCCCAAACAGTTTCTCTGATTCATTGTATAGTTACTTATGCTCCTGCTCTTCTGTGTTTATTTTTAAGTGGCTGCACTATTGGCTAGTTTATTATTCTATTGTGCAATGCAGTGATTTTTCAAAGTCTTGAATACCAGGTAGTCATACTAATCAGTGACAATAATCTTCAGACTTGATTCCTCTAAGGGAGCACATGAGGTTTGGTCTTAGAGATTATTTTCCAAATTCAGAAATAATAGTGCACAAATGGCTTATCTTCCCTGTTGGCTTTTTTGTTCTTGGCAGTACTGTTGATTTCAGAGTAACACCTTGTGTGGTGTATTATTGTTAATCAATAAAACATGCCAGCTGAAGTACTCATATAACTGGGCAGTGTAACATAAAAATAATACTGCAGTTAAATGCATGCATTTTCAACTATATGTAGAAGTTCATGTTGTTGAATTCTTTGGAACTAGGACCTTGAAATCTTAAAACAAACTTGAGAATTTGAAACACCTTTGATTCTAGGATTTCGCTGTTTCCTTTGACTAGTCCCAATTCCCATTCCATGTCCATTGACTTCTCTGCCCAACTCTGCTCCAGCCTGGGCTTCTAGTCCTGCTCTGGATCCAGTTTTATTACTTGGACATTGGGATTAAGTTTTTATGACGATTGACATTTCCTGTATATTATCACCAAAAGGCTTGAGAAATTATCTCTGAAAAATTTGAAACTGAACAAAAACCAGACTTCACTTAGGAAAAATGGCCTTTTCAGCTCTCGTGTAGCTCAAGGCTGTAAGATAATACTTTGCAGGAAAAGGCAACCCCAGCTCATGACTTAGTTTGTGAATGATGGCTGCAAATAGACCCTGATTTCCTAAAAGCTCAATGTTAAAAATTGGAGCACTTATAACAAAAGTGATCATGAAAATACATTAAAATTAAAGAAGTGTTAACAAAGTTGTAAAGAATCTTACTTTTTAATGAAGTAACTGCATTTTAAATAAAATGCAAATTCTCTTTTCTGGGGCTATTTTTGCCTGGGCTGGATGGTTAATTGAAGGGACATTGTTGGTTGTCTCTGTGGCATCCATTTAACCCACTGTGTAGTAGTTGTGCATTTTGAGTTTTTGACCCCACTACTCCCAACTTTAGGGGTAGCACTTAATTGGTCTCAACGATCACTATATATAATTCCAGAGGCAGGCTCATGACCCAAGTTAGACCAATCAGAGTGAAGTCAGAACCTTTTTGACAGTGGAAAGCAGCTCTTTCTCCTCATGGTGGGGTGTGGAGCCAATTGGGAGAAACCAGCTTGAGGTTTGGGTTAGCATATGAAGGGCAGAGCTGAGAACCATAACAGCAAGTCTAATCCAACTGTGCCTAAGTCAAATATGATTCTGCACTCTGGAGTTAGGTGTGTCAACATATTCTTTTTGAAGCGACTTTTTGTTTTGTCCAATGAAGGTATCATTACTGAAATATTGAGACTTCAAAATGAGTCCAATGAAGTTAGGACTGAAAAGTTTTCTTTTCCTGGTAAGCCTCTCTGTTGTAAGCATGTATTTTCCATCCCACCAAGATACCTTAATTGATTAAGTCACAAATGGTGGCTGGGCATGGTGGCTCACGCCTGTAATCCTAGCACTCTGGGAGGCAGAGGCGGGTGGATCGTTTAAGCTCAGGAGTTCGAGACCAGCCTGAGCAAGAGTGAGACCCTGTCTCTACTAAAAAATAGAAAGAAATTAGCTGGACAACTAAAAATATACATATAAAAAAAAATTAGCTGGGCATGGTGGTGCATGCCTGTAGTCCCAGCTACTCAGGAGGCTGAGGCAGGATTGCTTGAGCCCAGGAGTTTGAGGTTGCTGTGAGCTAGGTTAATGTCATGGCACTCTAGCCCGGGCAGCAGAGTGAGACTCTGTCTCAATCAATTAATCAATAAGTCACAAATGGCAAATTAAATGTGGGTAACTATATTCAAGTCTCAGAATGAAAACTACTAGTATGTTTTCATGGTGATTTCAATGACTCTTTAACTCATGTCAAAACCTTAATCATTTAATTATGTCTGTCAGAGAAACCAACTTGTCCTAGAATGACTAAATATGGTGTTGGTTTTGCTGGAGACTGTGGCAGTAAATACAGATTTTGACTGTTCTTTGGGGGCAGTCATGATTTTCTTTTTTTTAAGGAGCATAAAAAACAGAGGCTAGGTCAAGTCATGTGAAATTGGGGGTGCTTGCTATATTTAAAAATATATAAAACAGACCAAAATGTTAATATGTCATTAACTGTTCAAGAAAGTATTTGAATACTAATATTAATTGGCTTTCTCATCTTAACCAAAGACTGCCCCATTGATAAATCTAACAGAAAACTCTTAGGCTTTGTTTTCCTTGATCTTTGCAGCACATGAAGTCACTAGGTTTCTTACTCCTCTGTTCCTGTGGTGTCCTCCTCTTCCTCTGCCCATTTTTAAAATTCAATGCTTCCATAACTCGGTCTTGGGTCCTTTTCTCATTCTTTATTCTCCACAGGTCATCTGCCCTCACTACCAAATTTCTGAACAAGATGCTCTTAAAAAACGCAATTTAGTACTGTGGTCCCCAACCCCTGGGCCTTGGACTGGTATCCATCTGTGTGGCCTGTTAGGAACTGGGCTGCAGGGCAGGAGGTGAGTGAGCAAATGAAGCTTCATCTGTATTTATAGCCACTCCCCATTGCTCATGTCCTGTCATATAAGCTCTGCCTCCTGTTAGATCTGAGGTGGCATTAGATTGTCATAGGAGCTCGAACCCTAGTGTAAACTGCATGTGAGGGATCCAGGTTGTGTGCTCATGAGAATCTAATGCCTGATGATCTGAGGTGGTGATGCCTGGGAGCGACTGCTAATACAGATTGTCATTCTCAGAGAGGTTTGACTGCACAATAAATGTAATGTGCTTCAATCACCCTGACCGTACCCTTAGCCCCATCCATTTCTTCCATGAAACCAGTCCCGGGTGCCAAAAAGGTTGAGGACTGCTGATCTAGTACATTTCTGCTGTTTAAAATTCTCTTAACTCTTCAAAACTATTATTATAAACTTTAGAAGGCCCCTGCAGGATCTACCCTTGCCCTACTTATCTCTTACCACTCCCCAAGTCTTATTTGCTACTCAAGTTTAACTAAATCTCATTTCCTTGAAGGTCTGAGGTTCTTGCTTTCTGCCTCTGACCTTCTGCACACTGCCGTACTCCCTGGCCATGATAGTAATCACCTCCCTATTAAGTCTTTTCCTGGCTAGTCCTCCTGTCTTTCAAATTTCAACTTAATGGTCAGGTCACTCCCTTCAGGAAGCCTACCTTGCAAACCCCTCTCTGAGATTAGTGTTCCTCCCAAGTGTACCCCAGCACACTATATTTCTCCCTTCATAGAGTATACTTAATTTCTCGTTAACTTAGTTTTAGCCTCCATGGTAAGTTCTGTGAGGACAGTGGCCATGTCTAGGTTGTTCAACAGATCTCCAAGGAGTAGCACTGGGCCTAGTTTAGGAAGGGCATGTGGTGAACATCTGAATGACTAGATACTCTGTGCTAGGCTCTATCTGTAATTATTTGATTTTCAAGAAATTATTTATGGTATGACTCAGCTACTCTTTCATAGGGACATTAAAAATGTTCCTATTAAATTATTACAATAATTAAAATGTTAAATTATATATATTTTTCTCTTTTTTTCAGGAGTACTGTGTTGAATTAAATTATATTTTACTAACAGACTATCAAAAGAAGGTACAGGCAAGTTGAAAAGTGGTCTGATAATCACTATGGCAAGTGAAATGCTGAACTTCTTTGAATAATTTAGAAGGCAAGACTATTTAAAATATATATATTTTTTCATATTCAAGAATATTAAAAGATGCTACTAGAAAAATAATGTAACTCTGCCCACAAAAAAATGAAAGGACAATTTCATTTTAAAGAGTTTTAATATAGGATGTTAATATTCAGGATACTTCAGAGCACCTTATACTTCTAAACAGATTTTGGGTAATGGTTTTAAAGTGTTACTTGAGTGTTTCTCTCATACTGGCTTTTAGGCAAAAGTACTACTTGTTGACTGTTTAAGAGATGTTAATTTGATTAAACAGTTTATCCTTAATAACCTGAGACATCAATCCATGGATAGCTTCTATGGTAGTTTTACAGCTGGAAAGAAAAAACACATCACATAAAGTCAGAAACTGAAAACTGTTTCAAACATGCAAGATCACCCTCCCAACCCCCATCCACCCATGCACCCCCAATAATGATTTTTAGTTTTATTTATACTCCTCAAACCACACCAATGTGAAGTTTACCCTTGTGATTTTTAGTCTTCTGCATGTCTTTTGACCATTTTGTTATTTACTAGAACTTTCACGAGAGTGACATGTACAATTTGACACAATTCATAACAGTTAGTTTTATTACCTGTCAGCTGTTCTGGAAAAAGTTCTGTTTTTTTAAAGGTGACTAAAATGATACATAATCCATAACTTATAGACTGATTCTAGTATTATATTAAAATCCATTTTCCTTGTTATTTATTACTTAGAATAACTTGGAAAAATAATTTTAAAGAATCCTATGCTTTTGTTTCCTCTGAAATAATCACAAAGATCTTCCAAATAATTAAAAGTCAAAATTAGGTTAGTGGGTGAAGGACTTAATTTTAGAAATAAAAAGTATAAAAACAATGACAGACTGGGACTAGTGGCTCATGCCTGTCATCCCAGCATCCGGGAAGGCCAAGGTGGGAGGACCACTTGAGGCCAGGAATCTGAAACCAGCCTGGGCAACATAGCAATACCCCATCTCTTAAAAAAAAAAAAAAAAAAAAAAAGTAAAAGTTAGCTGGGTGTGGTGGCGCACACCTGTCGTCCCAGCTACTTGGGAGGCTGAGGCAGATCGGATTGCTTGAGCTCAGGAATCTGAGGATGTAAGCTAAGACTGGGCCACTGCACTCCAGCCTGGGCAATAGAGCAGGACCCTATCTCTAAAAAACCAATGTCAAAACCCCATCAATATTTAGGAGAGATGCAATTCTTATAAAGATACCCCAAAAAGGAAAATTGTCTACTTTTATATTACTATTTTTATCCTTCCTGCTTTTCTTCTTACATGATTGAAGATATTCCCATAGTGAAATTTTTGCTTCATAAGAAATTGAGATTATTACAGACATAAAGATAGTTAAGCAAAATACACACTCAAAGCAAGTACCAAACATGAGACCTAATACCAAATAAAAATGTAATTTT
Organism: Microcebus murinus; assembly: GCF_040939455.1. NCBI lineage: Eukaryota > Metazoa > Chordata > Mammalia > Primates > Cheirogaleidae > Microcebus > Microcebus murinus. The sequence continues at coordinate 89,793,227 of NC_134110.1, read as the reverse complement.
TAATTAGGCCACTAACTTTACTTTTTAAAAATCCACAAAGAAGGGAATGAGATAATTCCAACCCAAGATGACTTCCACTCTCAGGATATTCTTCATCTTCCCTTCTCCCTTCTTTTCCCTATAGACCAAGCCAGCTTTTCTTAAAAGGGATATCAACATAGGAGCTTATACAGATGTCAACACGGTTCTCCCCTTCCTTTTTGCCCTAATCATCACATTAAAATTCAAATTTTTGTGAAAATAAATGTTAGATAGTCTTCTCAGTCCTATATAATCTATGCATCTACAGGGTCACATAATTATTTCATGAGTTTTCAAAGAACACATCCCAAGTTTGTTCCTAATAAAATCTTTGGTAGTAAAATTTGGGATACTAAATTATTATATAAAGGATAATTTCAGAAGTACAATTTAAGAGCGATACAATCATTTCTGTGATACCTTGGGATTTATTTATTTGTTTAGAGACAAGGTCTTGCTCTGTTGCCCAGGCTGGAGTACAGTGTCATAATCATAGCTCACAGCAGCCTTGAACTCCTGAGCTCAACCAGTCCTCTTACCTCAGCCTCCTGAGTAGCTGGGACTATGGGCATATGCCACCATGCCTGGGTAATTTTTTTTCTTATTTTTTGGTCTCTCTTTTTTTCTTTTTAAGTTTTGGACAAAGACATCCAACTGGTACAAATGCCCGGCTAATTTTTAAAAAGTTTTTGTAGAGACAGGGTTTTATTATGTTGCCCAGGCTGGTCTCAAACTCTTAGGCCCAAGTGATCCTCCTGTCTCAGACTCCCCAAAGTGCTGGGGTTATAAGTGTGATCCACTGTGCCAGGTGGGATTTAAAACTTTATGAAAAACTGAAATCTGGTAAATTTAAGAAATTCTGGCTGGGTGTGGTGGCTCATGCCTGTAATCCTAGCACTCTGGGAGGCTGAGGCGGGTGGATTGCTTGAGGTGAGGAGTTTGAAACCAGCCTGAGCAAGACACCGTCTCTACTATAAATAGAAAGAAATTAATTGGCCAACTAATATATATATATAGAAAAAATTAGCCAGGCATGGTGGCACATGCCTGTAGTCCCAGCTACGCTTGAGCCCAGGAGTTTGAGATTGCTGTGAGCTAGGCTGACGCCATGGCACTCACTCTAGCCTGGACAACAAAGCAAGACTCTGCCTAAAAAAAAAAAAAGAAAGAAAAGAAATCCTAACTTAATCCCTCAGAAAATTATTAGTGTGTAATAGGTTAGCAGGCATCCTCAAACTACGGCCATTGGGCCACATGTGGGTGTTTTGGCCCGTTTTTTTTTTTTTTTTTTTTTTTTTTTGAGACAGAGTCTCGCTTTGTTGCCCAGGCTAGAGTGAGTGCCGTGGCGTCCTAGCTCACAGCAACCTCAAACTCCTGGGCTCGAGTGATCCTTCTGCCTCAGCCTCCCGGGTAGCTGGGACTACAGGCATGCGCCACCATGCCCGGCTAATTTTTTTATATATATATCAGTTGGCCAATTAATTTCTTTCTATTTATAGTAGAGACGGGGTCTCGCTCTTGCTCAGGCTGGTTTTGAACTCCTGACCTTGAGCAATCCGCCCGCCTCGGCCTCCCAAGAGCTAGGATTACAGGCGTGAGCCACAGCGCCCGGCCTGGCCCGTTTGTTTTTTTACTTCAAAATAAGATATGTGCAGTGTGCAAAGGAATTTGTTCATAGTTTTTTTTTTAACTATAGTCTGGTCCTCCAACGGTCTGAGGGACAGTGAACTGGCATCCTGTTTAAAAAGTTTGAGGACCCCTGGGTTAGGGGGTGGGGAACCTGTGGCCTTCTGATTTCAGGATTGTTCTTTTTTAAACACCAAAGGAGTCAAGAAAATCTTTATCTTTCTCTGCCTCATCTGTTTTAATACCAGGATTTATTCTGTAAAATTTAGATTGAGTCAAAAGGCCACATACAAGGATCCAGAAGGCCACATGTGGCCCCAAGGTCCAGGTTCCCTACCCCTGCAGGAAGTGTGCAAAAACTTTTAAGCTTTTTTTTTTTAAGATCCAGTGATGACGCTGGGCATTGTGGCTCATGCCTATAATCCCAGCACTCAGAGAGCCCTAGGTGGGAGGATCACTTGAGGCCAAGAATTTCAGACCAGCCTGGGCAACATAACAAGACTGTGTCTCTTCCAAAAAATAAAAAATAAGCTGGGTATGGTGGCACACACTTGTAGTCCTAGCTACTCAGAAGGCTGAGATGGGAGGATGGATTGAGCCCAGGAGTTTGAGGTTGCATTGAGCTATGATGAAGCCACTGCACTCCAGTCTGGATGACAGAGCAAGATCCTGTCTCAAAAAACAAACAAAACTTGGGCTAATTTTCTTTCTTATACTTTCTGGCTGAACTTAGAAAAGGTGATAAGAGTGTCTATAATAGTGTCTACCCAGATCCTTTTTTTTTTTTTGAGACAGAGTCTTACTCTGTTGCCTGGGCTAGGGTGCCATGGCGTCAGCCTAGCTCACAGCAACCTCAAACTCCTGGGCTCAAGTGATTCCTCTGCCTCAGCCTACCAAGTAGCTGGGACTACGGGCATGTAGCACCATGCCCGGCTGATTTTTTCTACATATTTTTTGTTGGCCAATTAATTTCTTTCTATTTATAGTAGAGACGTGGTCTCACTCTTGCTCAGATTAGTTTCAAACTCCTGACCTTGAGCGATCCTCCCTTGTGGGCCTCCCAGAGTGCTAGGATTATAGGTGTGAGCCACCACACCCAGCCCGACTACCCAGATCTTTGATTTAAGCCTTTAATGTTTTTATCTACTGTTCTCCACATTTTCAAAGTTAAAACCTGCATTTGCCAACTCTTAAAGTTTCAAGGAGTTAATATTCAGGTACCATTCTAAATTATAACTAAGTTGAACCTTAAGGAATCTCGATTCTACTATTATTTGCAAGTTTTGAAAGAAAAAGAGTTAGGGACAGGAATCATAGATTTGCTTCTTTCTTACCTGTCTCTTGTAGCTTTGGCAAGTTTGTCTTCTGACTTTCGGTCATGTGTTTCTAAACCCAACATGAAACTCCCTCGTCCCAACTGGGCTTCTGACTGCTCTAACTTTTCAGACAAATCAAAGACCTGACCAGTGGTATAGTCTGCATTCTGTGGAGAAAATGGTATTGTGTCAATACATAATACAAGTCTACTATTTAAAAAAAATCTAAATGTTTTTATGTCAGTTAATTTTCTTCTACACAGAACATTTCACTTACAAAGAATTCCACCATAAAACCTGAAGAAGTGAAATTATACTTGCAAAAATTCCTTCCAAATGCAAGCATTTCAGGTGTAGATGTTTTCCTTTTTATAATGTCAAGATTAAATTTGTAATATTTCTCTTTGACTACTTAAATCTAACATTTGTTATTATGGGAGGCTTTGAAGTACAAAGATCTGAGTCGGTTTCTGGCTCTGCTACAGATTAGCTGGGAGACTGGGACACCTCTAGGTCTTCTTCTCAAAATGGAAGGAGTCAATAATTTCTACCTTAATGCGACTGTAATAATTAAATGAAGTAATGAATATAAAGCTCTTAGTACTGTCCATGGCACCTAGTAAAGGCTTAATAACTATTAGCTAATTTTGTTATTGTTCTTGTTGAACTTTTAGAATTAGTATGGGTGACAATATTTTAAAAAATAACATTTGTTTTAGCTTTTATGGTTATAAACTTATTACAGAAAATTTGGAAACTGTAGGGCAATATAAAGAAGAAAATCTATAATCTATCTCTCTCTCTTTTTTTTTTTTTTGAGACAGAGTGTTGCTTTGTTGCCCAGGCTAGAGTAAGTGCCGTGGCGTCAGCCTAGCTCACAGCAACCTCAAACTCCTGGGCTCAAGCAATCCTTCTGCTTCAGCCTCCCGAGTAGCTGGGACTACAGGCATGCGCCACCATGCCCGGCTAATTTTTTTCTATATATATGTTAGTTAGCCAATTAATTTCTTTCTATTTATAGTAGAGATGGGGTCTCTCTCTCTCTCTCGCTCGGGCTGGTTTCGAACTCCTGACCTCGAGCAATCTGCCCACCTCGGCCTCCCAGAGTGCTAGGATTACAGGCGTGAGCCACCGCGTCCGGCCGACAATCTATAATCTACATCTCTAATCCCACCACTTAGATATAACCACAGTTATTTCAGAGTATTGCTATAGGCCTACATGCACACCTACATATGGTAGAATAGATTATTATATCTATACTTTTTCTATAATATTACATACTTTTTAAAAAGAAAATTTTAATAGTTACATGGGTACGCTTAACTGTAAAATATTATAGTTAAAAGATTTTTTATGGGGTATCATATTTTATTTGTAGTCTAAAACACAAAAAAATTCATAAAGTTATAAAGTATATGTTGTATTTCTTTCCTAAATGTTCAGAATAAGAGTGTGAAGATTAAGTAAATAAAGTGGCAAAAATTAGTATGTTATTCTATGAGCTCTGTTTGTAAGACAGGAAATGCAGTTCAACTACCAATCATGAAAAGTTATTTGCTTGCCATTACAGCTACTAACTACAGAGGGTTCCTGAAAATGCTACCAGTTCTGAGTTTCTTTTTGGAGCTTCCACAGTAGACTTCCTATGAAGTTATAGCTTGAATGGTCCATTTCACCAATATTTGCTTATGGAAATGAAGGGGACTGACAGGGGAAAGGAGCAAGTGAGGGGCGGTGTCTGAGGCTCAGGCAGGCTCTGACCACAGCACAGGGCACAAAGAACCTTGCCTGATGTGATCATAAACCTTTCTGGAAAACACAGCTGACGGTTCACTGAAGTTTGTTATTAGAATGTAAAGAAAGCAACACAGATATTGCAGATTATTTGCAGATTGTCTGTTCTACTTTTGAAAGCTATTGCTCCACTTCTGTGTGGCAGAAAAATAAATTTCAGTAATTCTTTTCTGTATTTTTTATTTTTGTGATGAATGTTCTCATCAATGGACAGAGGCCAGCTAATCTGGTGATGAGAAAATTGCACAGATGCAATTACCTTCAGAGGAGATATATGCCTCTCCATTCACGCGTGTCCTTCCCCTGAGATCTTTCTTGCTAACTTTACCAGGTCTGCCAGAAGGAAAGTTCTGGTACAGAACTTTCTGGTAGAATGGAGGAAAGATACCCAGTCACTCAAAAGAACTTCATTATGGCAATAATGTGATTGCTAAGAAGTTCCGTACAAGAGGGAATCGTTTGAAAGCACCTGGGACTGTTTATTACTTTCACAGGATTTTCTTCTTCCTGGATTCTCTTTAAAGGGAAAATAACATAAACTCAAAATGATTCCAGTCTGAAACATACTTTTTTGCCTGCATAACACAAATATCTCATTTTTCTGTGCACATTATTTTTTCATGGGTTAAAAGAAAAAATACTTTTTCTTTTTCTTTTGATTTGTTCCTCAAATCACATAAAAATACTTTTTAATGTCTTAGAACTCTCTAGTGGTAAAAAGTGCAAGAATTAAAAATTTGTCTTTGATACTCCTGTAATTTTCCAAAAGTATTAACTTTGTATATATTTGGGTGATTTTTTTAAAAAATGCTATTTTTTTTTTTTTTTTTTTTTGAGACGGAGTCTTGCTTTGTTGCCCAGGCTAGAGTGAGTGCCCTGGCATCAGCCTAGCTCACAGCAACCTCAAACTCCTGGGCTTAAGTGATCCTCCTGCCTCAGCCTCCCAAGTAGCTGGGACTACAGGCATGCACCACCATGCCCGGCTAATTTTTTCTATATATATCAGTTGGCCAATTAATTTCTTTCTATTTATAGTAGAGATGGGGTCTCTCTCTTGCTCAGGCTGGTTTCGAACTCCTGACCTTGAGCAATCTGCCCGCCTTGGCCTCCCAGAGTGCTAGGATTACAGGCATGAGCCACCGCGCCCAGCCAATTGCCACCAATTTTAAAGATAGGCTTTAATGTTTATGAATGTATGCTTTTATATTTCATGAGTAATATCCATTTGAAGTTGTAAAAGCAAGCATAAAATTCTAATTGACTTCATTTTATCATAAAATGGAAACATTCATTTTTGAATCTTTTTCTCATCATGTAGTTATAGGGAGCCAGTGTTTGATTTCCTTTGAAGTTCTGTTATCTCCTTGATTATTTTGTATAGATAATTCCTTAAAAAGGCCCACTTAAAAGTTAACATCTAAAATACGGTTATGTCAATGAAGTCTTATGCAGGGTATTATTTATATTTACAAGATAAGTACTCATCATTCTGATGGGCTTTTTTTCCTGCTGTTTAACCTGTGATGCTGAGACACGTATACAAAAGACTCAGAAGAAATTTAGGGATATGATTACCCAAAAAGGAAACTATCCTATCTAAATCTGACTTGTGTTGATAAGCAGGTGTTCCCAAGTTACTCTTAATTTGGATTTATTGAAGACTATTAGATTAGTGCCACAAAATTTTTACTTTACTTTATGTTAATTCCAGATAAGTAATTTACAATTCACATCTTGACTAGAAGCTTTTTTGTTTTTTCATTTTTTAATCCTTCTGAGTGAGGAATAGAAGTTTTACTTTGTAAACATTACAGAGTGGCAGAAGCTATAAATCATTAACATTTATTTTCCTTAAAAAAAAAGTTGGGTAAACATATAAAGAAAAAAATGCTACCAGTTCTTCTAATTATTTTACAAACTTCCAATATTTTTAAAGATGCAATTATATTCATTTTTGTCTGGATCTAAATGGTTTAGGAAACCAATGTATTTCCCCACCCCATAGATTTGGGAGAAACCTCAAGGTTTATAGAGTAATTCACAATTAGAAGATTAAGCTATTAACACTATAAAAATGTAGGCTATCAGAAAAAGTTATACTATTAAAATGACAATAAATACATTTGATTACATTTCAGATACACAGAGAATGAATATAGGAATTAATTTCTTAAATTAGGAAATAACTTTGCTGGTAGAGCTTTTAGGTTATATGCTGTAATTAACTTCTTTAGTTGGGGAAAGAGTGAAATTGAACATATATTTACATATTTTTTAAAAAATGCTATAATGCACTATATATAAAACCACAAAAAGAGAGGAAATATAATTTAACCTTTTCTTGATTATTAATGTCCTTATGCATGCAGTGCTGGAATACAGGGATAGCTATAGGGCTGGTAGGTAGATCTGCTTGCCTTTATATAAGGTTCAGACTTTTCTTACACTGTTTTCTCCCCTTGCCATCAGGTGTCACTTCTGGCTAATATTAGTATACCTGCCTCTAAGGAAACAACACATAGAAAACATTCAGCAGTGTCTGGTATTTAGAAAGCACTTAATAAATGTTTATTATTACTCTTCTTCCTTCCAATTTGCTACTTCTGACCACTGAGGGTAAAATAAGAACAGAAACCTTGTCAGAATGGTATTTAAAATCATAGTAAATAGGCTCCATCGAGGTCATTTTCCATGAATGCACCAAATAAAGATAAAAATAATCATTTATTGAGGTTTTATTATATGCCAGGCACTCTGCTAATTGCTTTATATAAAGTATCCCATTTAATTCTCTCAGAGTACTTAATGATGTATATAGTATTATCATCATTTGATACCCAAGAAAGGCCCAGTCACATGATATAACTTTTTGAAGGTCACTCAGAACTAGTAAAGTGGCAGTTATTTCAAACCCATTTTACTTTATTCTAAATCCTGTGGTTCTGACTACTATGCATACAGTACTATATGAAATAGCCTACTTTTTTAAAAAAGTAAAATACTATTCCTAAGTTTGAAATATACATAAGCTTATATCCTTTTAAATATGTTAGGTTTTAATGATGTATCAAAAAACTTAGCGAATATCATTTTTTTTTTTGTTCCCAGCATCTGTTGCTTTAAGGTAATGATACTCCGACTTCCCACTGTGGACCTCTCCTTTCCCATTCCTACTCCCTGTGCTCCTAAAGGAGTTTCCTCCACCCCAGACGAGCAGTGAGGCACTTGCCCTGGTCCAGCCACTCATTAAGTTCATTCCTTTGGCCAACAGCAGGTCCAAGGACGGTGACCTAAGCAAAGCAAGTCAGACACAATGAGACTTTGCCTGGGAATATGCATGTATGTGTGTCTGTACCTTGATTTTCTCTTTGAACATGAAATTGTGAGGCTGGGAAGTCTAAAGCTAAAGCTGCCATTTTGCTTTCATGTGAAGCTTAAAACTAAAGCCAACTGAGAGGAAATCAAAGCTAAGAGAGAAAAATTAAGACCTCATAATATTGTTTGAATGCAAACTTAGCTGTGCCTGAGGTAAGCCCTACTCCTAGACTTTGCAACTTACATGATTCTCTTCGTTTAAGCTAGTTTCATTAGGCATCCTGTCACTTGTAACCAGAGTCCTAGATTGAGATAACCTGTATAACAACATGATTTCTATTTTGTCCTCCATGGGTCTCCTTAAGGCAGGGGCAAATCTCACCCTGATCTGCCAACTCTATTTGCCATTTGTCATGTACCGTTGTCTCTATGGTACACGACAAGAGACTTTGGAGTGGCCTAGCATCCTGATCTAGCTCTGATGGTGCAGAATCCCACGCCAGCCCTGGTGTTTTAGCCAAGTCAGGTACAGCTTTTCTGTGAAAAAGAGTTTCCAATATTAAACAGCTTATGTAGCTTACATAAAATTCAAATGCATTCCTTGCAAGTATAGTACTTACAGTAAGCAAGCTGGAGGAACTCAGCGTATTCACCCAGTATTTATTCCATAAAAGTTCAAGCAATTTGCGATCCAAAGAGGATTTGAAATATGAGACTTCTAAGGCATAGTATCTATGAAATGAAAGCACAAATTTAGTAAGTGAAACAAAAATTCAACTACATCACATAAAAGTTATGGCCAAATTTAAGCAAACTACATTTTAGAGCCAAATAGTTATAGTTTAGTTTTTAGTCCAACAGAACAATAGTTATCCATGGTTTTCTTACACTTCAGGAGTGTAGTTTCAAGTCTTCTGTCTACAAAACTTCTTTGTTTTATAGTTTTTTCTTCTGTAGAGCCTAGAAATTCTCAAGATGTTTTTAACAGCCAATCAGAACTTCTGAAGGACATGTTTACTTATGTTACTTGTGTCCAGTCAACAGCACATAAACTGAACAAGCTGCCTCTTTACGGTCAGTTATAATTTTGTTAGTCTTTTTTAAAATACTGAAAATGACATGTAGATTCCCCATTCCTCCCTTTCTAATTCCCTAGTTAGGACCTATTGCTTTTTGGAAAAGCATACTTTAAAGTAGGTTCTTAAGGCAACTAAAGTAATTGCTCCCACTTCTAAATGTGCTAATTTTTCATCAGGAGTTTGCAAGAAAAATCTAGTTAACTGTCTGAAAAACATTTTAAAACAAATAACGAATATTTAAATATCTCAGTAGGTTCTGTACATCAATGGATACAAAGAAGCCCAAGAGACTTCTTTGCCTTCAGGAATTCACCATTTACATGGGGGATTTGGTATGAATCCATACAAAAAATCAAATGTGATATATACCAAATAATAATAAATAATACTGTAGTACATTTAGTGCAGAGGAGCTCTAGTGGTCATTTGGAGCTAGAACTGCCTGAGAAGCCCCAGGGAAAAGGTAGAATTTAGGGTAACCCTTACATGAGTCTAGGGTATGGATATGTTGAGAGCAAGGAGGGCATTAGGCAAAGGGCATCAACACACGAAAAGGAAAGACATGTAAGGGATAACAAGTAAATCAGTTTAGCTTTACGATCTAGCCAGAGCAGAAGAAGTGTGTGAGAGAAATCTACAAAGCTATGCTGGGGTCTAGTTGGGGGAGGACGTTACACAAAGGCTAAGAAATTTAAACCTGAGGCTCATGGAAGGTGTCTGAGCAGAGCAATGATATACAACCAAAGGGGTATTTTAAAAGGCCGACTGTGGCAGTACCATCGGGATGTGTTAGAGGAGACAAACTGGAGCCAGGGACATCACAAAGGAAGCCACTGCAGCAGGGCAGATGGAAACAGATAAAGGCTCAGACTTGGGGTTAGTGTGTAAAAGATAAAGACACATGGACACAGCAAAAATGCCTGCTGATTAAAGTTTAGCAGTGAAGAAATAAAATATAATAAAAAATTGAAGATACTAGAATTAAGTGAAGGTCTTTTCAAGATTAAGACACTTGTGCATGTCTGAAGACAGAAAGGAAGCAGCCAGTAAAATGTAGAAGTGGAACAGTATATTTCTTAAGCATCTATTATATCCTGAGTGATTTATAAATATTCTGATTTAATCTTCCCTACAACATATGAGAAAGGATTTATTATCTCCATTCTATAGCAAGGAAAGATTAGAGAGATTAAAGACCTTGCTCAAAGACACATAGCTAGTAACAGACAGAGAAAGGATACAAAAAGATATGTTTATTGACAAAACCTCAGTCTTTATTTTTACATACAAAGTGTAGACATTTAGGAGGGTATTGAAGAAGTAAGGCTTCAGGAGGGAGGGAATGGTTAGAAGTGGGGAGGCAGAAATGGGGGGAGGCACTAAAGTGAAAAGATCAGCTTTAGAAAGGAGGGGTTACACCTGAGACATGAGGGGCAAAAAATGGAGAGGATGAGTATAGCAAAACAGATTCAGATTTATAAAAGATGACAAGTAAGGGAACTCAAACTTGAGGGTCTAAAATAGACTTTTATGTTTTATAATTTATGGGTCACCTCCATGTAATTATTGTTTTAAATTCTCTTCAGTATGGGAAGTCAATAATAGATATTGCCTAGAACTGAAAATCAAGAAGTGGCATTATCAGCATGTTGTTTGAAGATACGAGGGTAAATACATAAAGGAATAGCTATATTTAAGTGACTGCCTCTGGGAGATATGAAAGGGAAGGGTACAAGATTACTGTTTTTATAAGTTTCATAGAATCATTTGACTTTTAAAACAATGTGCTTATAATACTAATAAAATACAAATAATTAAAAAAAATATTTTGAGTCCCATTTCCACTAAAGTTTTTTAAAGTTAAAATATTAGCCACTAAGGTGGGCACAGTGGCTCATGCCTATAACCCCAGCAACTTGGGAGGCTAAGGTGGAGGATTGCCTGAGGCCAGCAAGTTCATGACCAGCCTGGGCAATATAGTGGGACGCCATCTCCAAAAAAACATTTCAAAACTTTAGCAGGGTGAGGTGGTACATGCTTGTGGTCCCAGCAACTAGGGAGGCTAAGGCAGGAGGACTGCTTGAGCCCAGGAATCTGAGACTGCAAAGAACTGTACTCCTGCCTGGGTGACAAAGCAAGACCCCATCTCAAAAAAAAAAAAAAAAAAAAAAAAGGGAGTGCACATTATGATCTAGGATTTAGGAAAAAACTGAAAGAAAAGCTGATATAAACTGCAAATAATAGCTCATCATCAAATCAGAAATAGATATATTAACCAGCAAAGCTCCTTCTCTTTCAACTTGGCACTATGCTTCATTAACTGACTCTGTCTCCAAAAAAAGAGAAAAGATTGACTTACTCTAAAAATGAAAGTATCACAGCAAAGGTGTTTATAGCCATAGGAGCAATTCTCTCAAACAGGAATGTTTTAAATTCTTTTTTTTGAGACAGAGTCTCATTCTGTTGCCCCAGCTAGAATGCAGTGGTGTCATCATAACTCACTTCAATCTCCAAACTCCTTTTTTTGTAGAGACAGGGTCTTGTTCTTGCTCAGGATGGTCTCAAACTCTTTTTATTTTTTTAAACAGAGTCTCACTTTGTTGCTCAGGCTAGAGCCAGTGCCGAGGCGTCAGCCTCACTCACAGCAACCTCAATTTCCTGGGCTCAAGCGATCCTACTGCCTCAGTCTCCCAAGTAGCTGGGACTACAGGCATGTGCCACCATGCCCGGCTAATTTTTTGCATATATATTTTTAGTTGGTCAATTAGTTTCTTTCTATTTTTAGTAGAGGCGGGGTCTTGCTCAGGCTGGTTTTGAACTCCTGACCTTGAGCGATCCACCCATCTCCGCCTCCCAGAATGCTAGGATTACAGGCGTGAGCCACCGCGCCAGGCCCCTCAAACTCTTGAGCTTAAGTGATCTTCTCGCCTCGGCCTCCCAGAATGTTGGAAGCCACTGCACCCCCACCTAAATTCTTTTCAATAGGGTAAACCAAGTGATTAATCCTAAACTTCTAACTGGCAAATAGAATTGTTTTTACAGAAATAAGTCAGAGATGACTGAAAATCAGATATATTTCAAAACTCAACTTTAGAAATTCTGGAATTTTCTAAGAATTTCCAAATAGAAAAATAAGAGTAAGCAGTAGCACATGGGTAGCCAAAGTATTCCTTGAAGTATGCATAAGAGATATGGAGAAAAGGGGATACTAGATAATCATTTATTGATTTGAGTAACTTTTTTTTTGGTGCTCACCCTTCTATGTGTCATGCTCTGTTTTATATTTATTTGTTCTAATTATTTTATTTTTTACATTTTTCTGTAGAGATGGGGTGTTCTTGTATTGCTGAGGCTGGTCTCAAACTCCTGGTCTCAATTTATCCTCCTTCCTCAGCCTCCCAAAGTGCTGGGATTATAGGCATGAGCCACTGTGTCCAGCCCATGCCCTGTTTTAAATGCAAGGATACAGCAGTGAATAATTCTGTTCCCATGAAGTCCACCTTCTAAAGGGGTCAATGACAAGGAAGCAAAAATATATCAGATGGTAACAAGTGCTAGGAAGAAAAAGAAAGTAGGGAAAGGGGACATAGGGTGACAGGAAGGTATTATGTTAGATAGAGTGATCAATGAACATTTTCTATTAAGGTGACACTTAAATAGATATTCAATGATAGTTAGCCAAATGGAAATAAGGAAGAATGTTCCAGGCAGAGGGAACAGCAAGTGCAAAATCCCTGAGGCATGAGCACATCTGACAAAATGACTGGCACATCCCTGTCTGGCACATCTGACAAACTGTAAGGAGGCCAATAAAGTTCAGTGAAAAGAGATGAGCTCACAGAGACTGTAGGGGCCCAATCATACAAGGTTGTGCAGTTTAGGATAAGGGCTATAGATCTTATTCTTGGTGAGATGGGAGGTTATTCTGAAAAGGAGGAACATGAGATCTTAACAGAATCAGTCAGCTTAAGAAAAGCCTTTGAGGGGTGAAGGGTAGAAGTAGGGAGACTAGTTAGAAGGCTAGTGTTATGGTTCAGACTCCAGATGGCAGTAGCTTGGGTGAAGGTGATAGTAAGACAGGTGGTAAGATATATTTAGAAGGTGGATATATTTAGAAGGTGTCTCCATTGGCTTCTTTTTTTTTTTTTTTGAGACAGAGTCTCACTTTGTTGCCCAGGCTAGAGTGAGTGCCGTGGCGTCAGCCTAGCTCACAGCAACCTCAAACTCCTGGGCTCGAGCGATCCTTCTGCCTCAGCCTCCCGGGTAGCTGGGACTACAGGCATGCGCCACCATGCCCGGCTAATTTTTTATATATATATATCAGTTGGCCAATTAATTTCTTTCTATTTATAGTAGAGACGGGGTCTCGCTCAGGCTGGTTTTGAACTCCTGACCTTGAGCAATCCGCCCGCCTCGGCCTCCCAAGAGCTAGGATTACAGGCGTGAGCCACCGCGCCCGGCCTCCATTGGCTTCTTTAACATTTCAAAAAATTAAGATGTAATTTATGTACCATAAAATTCACCATTTTTAAAAAGTATATAATTCAGTAGATTTTAGTATGGCTTCTTATGCTTTATAGTTATAACTTTAACTTCTTTCATATGCCTTCTTTAACTTTGGAAAGATTAGAAAGAATCTTTGTTAAGTGGAAATTGGATACTTTGAGGGCTACAGACATGATAGTATCAGGTTGGCCCTGAACAAAACATATCTCAATTGTTAATATGGTATGGACCAAGTATCTTTATACATTGAGAAAATGGTTCTGGTTGTATGAAAGATTAAAACAATTATTAATAAAAAATTTGGACATTAGCCTAAATGTATGTATTTTTACTATTATGTTAAAAGGTATTATGAATGAAATGCATTTTGTCTGAGCATTTTTTCTCATCTGCAAAATAAATGACCTGGACTGGATGATATCTAAAGTTTCTTATGATGATCTTGGTGTCAGATAAATTTTTTAGTTACTTACTGTTTGCAGTGTACACCAAAGTCTTCTATTTTATTAAGTGGGATAGTCTGGTACTCAGAAGGTCCTTCATCAGGAGGTTTGTAGCCCTAAATGAAAAAAAAAAAAAAAATAGAAGATTAAAAAATATGTAAAATAAGAAAAACACTGTATTTTCTGTTGTTTTCTATTTATAGGATCATTAATTTGGGGAAGGTATATATTCAACATAAACATTCTAATAAAAAAAAATACTGCTTCTACCCTCCCCCAACTCCACTTGGAGGCTCCAAGCTGCATCTGGCTCATAGATTTATTTTTCTTTTCTTTAGGTGATATACTTTTGTTCCAGTATCTGTTTCACATTGCAGGCTCCCCTCAGGAAGGGAAATAGATCTGTGTATTTAGCTTGTTGTTTCTCTAGTATCTGTCAGAATGCCATGGGCACACAGATACTTATTATTAAACAAAGACTGCTTTTCCAGTAAAATTAACAGTGTATAACATAAATGTATTATCTTTTGCTAGAGATAGTTTATGGTAGTTTGACTGCTGTTGCTATAAGTATTATTAAAGTGTGATTAACAAAAAGATAGTGATATCTTTAAAAATAGGTCAAATATTTGGAATTTAAAGAATTATAAGGACTTATAATTTTAAAAATTATCACACATGCCTGTTGTTGTAGCTACTCTGGAGGTTGAGGCAGGAGAATTGCCTCAACCCAGGAGCTCGAAGTTGTAGGGCACTATGACCATACCTGTGAACAGCCACTGCAATCTAGCCTGGGCAACATAGTGAGACTCTGTCTCTAAAAAAATAAACGAATTAAAAAAAAAATTACCTTTGGGTATGTCCTAAAGGCGCCAAGATTCACTTTTCCTGCAGATATTGTTCTTGTTGGATCAATCTACAAGAAACACATATTTAATATCTGCTAATATAAAGTCATTATACGTCTTTTATTTAAATACAAATATATAGATATAACACTATGCACAATAACTTAATAACCAAATAAAAAAAATAACCAAGAAACCATAAAAGGTCAATAAAATGGGTAAGTATAGAAGTTAGAGATTAGACTTAGTTATGATATATTATGTGAAGATTTGCTCATCGTTTTTTAAGTTTTCTTTTTTCCTTTTAATAGGTGAACAATTTCTACCTTCCTCAGAGAAACCTGGATTATATCTATTAATAAAGTATTGAGCATAACAAAACCACTCTGGCAATTCCTGCCCACTCAGTTCAGTCAACACTGACTGGATGCCTACGATGAGCTGGGCACTGAGATATAGGTGCTATGATTACCCTTATTTTATAGAGGGGAAGTGTGATGCACAGAGGTTACGTAACTTAAAGTCTTGGCTTCTAAGAGGTAGAATTAATACTCAAACCTAGGCAGCCTGACACCAGAGCCTTGCTCTTTACTACCTTGTTTTTATTTCTCAGTATACTTGCTTTAGTAAATCTTCATGAAGAATTTAATTAGAACCAATTTTAAAAATACTTACTACCACTGCTACAAATGGTTCTTGGAACTGCTGATTGAGCATCTGAGTACTAACATCAATCCCAGAAAGCCAGCAGCCATAGCCAGGGTGGCTATGATACCAGCCAATTGCATTTTCAAGGCGGCCAACCTAATAAATGAAGAGTGCAAAGAAGCTTAAAGTTCTTATTTTATCTTAGAGACACTTACTTGTCTATTTATATAGCATTATGGCAAAGTAACAGTATACAGAATAGTACATAGCATATGCTGCTTTCAAGCTAAAAAAAAAGGACTTTAAAAATAGATAATACATGTATAAAGTAAAAAATTTACAAGGTACTATAAGGGTTTTTGGTCTCTTGCCCTTCTCTTTCCCCTCAACTATCCAGTTTCTCAGCCTACATGTTAACCCTATAGCCAACTGCTTACCCTCAGAGAATATTCTTTGCATACGGAATACATATTCTGTGCACATATGTAGATTAATAAAAACACACACACACTATCATACCACATGACAGTGTTTTACATTTTGCTTTTTCACTTAACAAACCATTCTGGAGTTTTCTCTGTATAGCTCAACATATAGATAGCTACCCTTTTTTTTTTTTTTTTTCCCAAAGCCTGCCTAGCAGTCCACTGATGAATGTACCATAATTTATTTAACCAGTTTTATACTCAGGAACATTTAGGTTGTTCCCAAACTTTAGAGCCAGGGTCTTGCTCTGTTACCCAGGCTGGAGGGCAATGGCGTATAGCTCACTGTACCCTCAAACTCCTGGACTCAGGTGAGCCTCCTGCCTCAGCCTCCCAAGTAGCTGGGAGTACAGGGATATGCCACCATGCCTGGCTTTTTTTTTTTTTTTAACTTTTTGTAGAGACAAGCTCTCACTATGTGGCTGAAGCTCCAAACTAGATTTTAAACACACATTGGATAATAAGTATAAGAATTTGTTCGAAAAAAAAATCCACACTATAAATTAGGCTTTTGATCTCATACATTTTACAAAGAAATTGCTAAATTTAAAATATAAAATTTCATGTAAAGAGGATAATTTTAAGTTTAGAAACTCAAAAGTCACCTTGATAACTGGAGTCAATAGGATCCAAAAAAGAAAAAAAAAAAAAGAAAAAAAAAAAAAAAGTCACCTTGAGACTCTAACTTGTAGTTACTAAACCATGTTTTTACCTGTTTGGCGTTTTCTATGTATGCGGCCATGTACTCATATGCAGCAGCCTGAGCGTTTACTCGGGTTTCAGTGCCCTCTACAGGCAAAGCAAAACTGTCCATGATGATCATGGTTTCACCATCCACCTTGCCTAGCATCAAACCCATCACTTCCAAGTTGCCTCCTGATCTGGCATGCATCACCATTTTCAGTAGAGCCAATGCTGAGATTTTGCAGTACTTAAAGTAATGGTGACTACAAAACAAAATCATGGTGTAATTAAATTTCTTATATAAAATACAATTTCAAAAGACAGTTTTTTTGTGAAGATAATAAAGTACTGTAGGAATTTACAGTGATGGAAGGGGAGTGTAGAACGTGGGAAGAAAAGAAAGTAGAAAAAGGCAGAGTTCCTACAGGGGACTGGAAATAATAAATATGTCATAGTTCTGCAAAGTATTTCCCCTTGGGGGAAGAGAAAAGTCTGAAGTAGTTTTTTTTTTAATTCACTCTTCAAATAAGGGAATAAAAGACCAGTTCAATTGACTTTTTCTCCATTAATTTGGAATCACCAAATCTCTGATTCTGATTGTGTATGAATGGTTGTGCCTGTTCTTAGGCCTAATTTTCTGGCCTAATGTAGGTTCTGGTTTCCATCTGTGTAGGTCTGATCTAGGCACTGCCATTCCCTAGCTGTGGCATTGGACAACCACTTAGTGTCTGTGCCTCAGTTTCCTCATCTGTAAATAGGGATATTTCATAGCTGTTGTTAGGATGAAATAATGCATATAAAGTGCTTAGCTTAGTGCTTTGTACATACTAAAACCTAAGTAAGTGCTAGCTGATATTAGCATCATTAACTTGTCTCTTAATGGTACTCTCAAACAACAGTGTGTAGAAGGGTGTGGCTTCCCTCTGTGATATCAGCCTCAAAAGTCGATCACTATTTCAGAGTTTTTCATGGGTGGATGTGTCTAAACTCTTCAATAAAATTACATTTTGTCTCACTGATATAGCCCAAGATGACTAGGATGAATATAATTAGAGCCACAATTAGAGAGTGAGGCAGATTAATAGTTTCCAGATACTTAACAGACCACTTGAAATGCACAGCCTGGTACAGAAGTAAACAACCAGGCAACCTAACTGACCTGTATAGTCAGTCAATGTCTCTGAGAAGCCTTTTTAGATGTTTGCCCTCAGAAAGCATCCAAGTTTAATTCTTAAGTTTTGCCAGATTTCAACCACAAGCCGAAAAATGTAGACTCTGGAAGTCAAGATGTGAATTGAAATCATGATTCCCTTTACTGGGGAAAAGAAAAGACAAGTTACTGTGCTCCTACTATATACATTCTAGATCCTTTTTATACATTGTCTCATCTAATCTTTACAACATCATCAATAAGTAGGTCTTATTTCCATTTTCTAGATGAATGAAGATGGGTAAGTATATTTAAGGTAAATCAACAAGTTAGTGACAGTTGTAAGATTAGATCTTAGATTATTGCTAACTTAAGAGTTCATTGCCTTAGTGTGATCATGAGGTAAATTACTTAATGTATTTGCTTGTTTACTTATTTGCAAAAAAAAAAAAAATGAAAACACAGTATTGAGTTGTCATGAAGATTAAATGACACGTGGAAAGCTAAGTGCTTGGCCAATACCAAGTACTCAGTAACTATTGTGAATCTAAAGGATGGCAGTTAATGCTAGCTGTATAAAAAAACTATGAGGCAGATGAAGTGTGTTCTGTTCTTGACCACAGCACTCCTATTACGTTATTAAGTATGAAATGTCCGATTTCCTTAAGTACTAAGTTTGACAGTTGATATCTCTGACATTTCACTTTGACACTTTTCATCTTATTTTTATTGTGAAGGTACATTCAGTTTGGCTTATGATTATCTTTCATATTTTTTTAGAGCAATGTTTGTAAAACCATGGATAAGTAAAAAATTTGAGTTATTTTCGAATGAGTTTTGTGGAACCAATGCAGCACAGACAGCTTGAAGTATCAACGAAGTGCTTGGGAAGGATGTAGCTAATGAATGCAGAGTAGGTCGATAGTTTGTGAGAAGTTCCATTCAGGTGATTTTAATCTTGAAAATGAGCAACATGGACGACCTGATACCAAGGTGGATAATAATGAGCTGAAAGCTGTAGTGGAAGTGAATCCATCTCAACGTATGCATTAATTAGTAAGCAAGGTTTGACATTACTAGTCCAACAATATCGGACCATTTGAAACAAATGGGTAACGTAAAGAAACTGGATAGATAGGTACCACATGAATTAAACAATTGTCTCGAAGCTTGCCTTTCTTTGCTGTCAAAACATAAAGGCAAACAATTTCTACACTGTATTGTTACATGTGATAAAAAATGGATTGTTTTTGACCATCGCAAGCGTTTGGCACAATGGCTGGATAAAGATGAAGTGCTGAAACACAGTTCAAAATCAAATATTCCTCAAAAAAACCTAATGGTGTCTGGTGGTCCAGTACTGGTATTATCCACTATGTCTTCATAAAAGTGGGTCAGTTGATTACAGTAGATGTCTACTGTAACCACTTGGTCGAAATGATGAGGATGCTTGCAATTAAGCAGCCGAGATTGTTCAATAGAGACAGGCCAATCCTCTTGTAAGACCACATGTTGCAAAGAATAATGCTGCTCAAACTATAGAAGATGGACTTGGAAACTCTCTGTCGTCCACCATATTCACCAGATCTTGCACCGACTACCACATCTTCCAGGTTTTGGAGCACTTCTCGCAAGGAAAAATATTCAATTCTCAACAAGCTGTAGAAAACGCCTTTTGCGAATTCATCGCCACTTCCTTTCCAAGCTTCTTTGCTGCTGGCAAAAGCAAGCTACCATTAAGATGGCAAAACTGTGTCCATAGTTCAAGTGCATATTTTGATTAACTGTACTGCTTGTTTGAAATATAATAAACAACTTTTAATTTGATATCGGACATTTCATATTTAATGACCTAATATTGCACCATTAGCTTTCGTGCCCTTTTATACTCTCTCCATAACAAAACCTGCTTTCAGGAAAGGATAAATATTATGGGGTAAAGACTCCCGACTTGTCATCACTCCCAGGGATAAATGAATTTTGCTAAGGCGCAAAGAGCCTTAAGCTCTATTTTTATAATTTCTGGCTTATGTGTACTGGTAGAGTAACATTTTATAGACCGGGTAGAGCCACAGTATGTCTCTGAAATAGTTACCAGCAATTAAAAACTATTATAGGTGTCTAATAGATGGCTCACACCTCTTTTCTTTTCTTTTTTATTTTATTAGAGATAGGGCCTCACTTTGTTGCCCAGGCTGGAGTGCAGTGGCGTGATCTTAGCTCATTGCAGTCTAGAACTACTGGGCTCAAGCGTTCCTCCCGCCTCAACCTCCCAAATAACTAGCTCATAACTATTTAAAAGCCCTTGGGCTGCACACTCGATTTCTGAAAATATCTGCAGTCCTTGGTCTGGGATCAGCTGAAGGTCCCAATAAAGTGTATATTAGTACCGGGTTCAAGGCAGAGTGTGTAGCATATATGACAATATGGATGTTCAGAAGTGACAACCTAAAATACCCCTTGTTGTTCTCCCCTTCATCCTCTGGAGACAAATGGGTTAAAGATACAGAAAGGGGAGTCTAAGCAGGCCTCAGCGGAGGGGCACAGGCTATACTTGCAGGAATATAAAGATAGACCCAAATCCCTCAGGGGCATAGTGTCCCCTCTCCCCCCCCAACCCCGCGTCGGTGAAAACACAGCTCTTCACCCCTTTCAACTCCCACTCCCTCTGGGTCTCTTAAACTCCCGCCATCCCTTCCCTCCCCTGCGTCTTGCCAGGGACCTCCTCACTCCTTAGTCCAGGGCTTCGCCGCCAGGATTTCTTGCTGCTGTTTCTTGTCGTATTTGTAGATTTCATCGATACTCTGAGCTTCCTGCATGTTGTTGGCCAATTCCCAGGTTTTCTGGGCCATACCGCTCCCGGACGCCGCCATCGCCGAGGAATCGGAGAAGTTGTCGCCTCCACAACCAAGACGGAACTTTCCCTCGCTAGGTTTGCGGGTGTAGGCTTCGGACCCTTCCCACCACAGGTGGAAACTCTTACTAGCCTCTCGAGGCAGCCATGACACCTAGAACCGGAGATGAAGTTGGTACAGACCATTCGGCGAAGACAGGGGTCCTTTGAAGACGCAACGATATAAACAGCAGTTACAGTAATAGTTAGAAAGAGAGGAATCTCCTTGTGGCTTAAATGAGAACATCTTGTCTCGGAACATTATATATATGAATTAGGACAATTACAATGAGCAGGTATGGCAATGGTATAGTCTTCCGCACCGGAAGTAGGGACAGTTAAGGTTGTGCCAGAAACTGGAATTAGCCTTCCCAGTTTGTACTGCGCAGGCTCGGCCTCCGCCATATTAAAGGTGGGTGGAGCCTTAAGAATGAGACAGGGAAAAACGGTGTTTTTTTGTGGGGATAGGTACATTAAATAAGTTTGCTGAACGACTTAAAAATAAGGCTGTCTGTGGAAAAACTGACCTATGAGTAGTTCTGGAGGCTGGATAAGGGACAGGTAAACATGGCATCCAATTTTCCTTTAAGATGACTAACTGCACATGCGTAAAATCCTGCAGGCTCCTGGTGGCTCGGCACTTCGTGTTCAGATTGGAGTTCTCTAGCGTTCCGGGGATTGCTACAGCTATGCCGTTTGGCGTGTTTGTAAAAGTTAACGTCTGTGTATATATTATGTGTCATTAGTGTTTTGAGAATGTCTAGTACTCAGTTTTTTTCCAAACAATTTAACTAGACTTCTGGTTTGGCTAAATAGTACTCAGCTTTTATAATAGGTTACAGTGAAATATTCAGAACTGCTGTGAACCGCCTTTGTCCCCAAGGAGTAATCTTCGCAACTTGTTTTTATCCCGCAGTTAAAATGTTTAATTATTTCATTTGTTAGTTTACATGTTTTAGGTCTTCTTTCCTCTTCGTCCCATCCTTCCATCCGCACAGTCTGAATTTCACTAGGCATAAATCTCAGCCTCTCCCTTTTTTTCTCTAAAGTGTTTTCAGTTTTTGGCCGGAGGCCCCATTTTCCATCCTACAGGATATAATCCTTTATAACAAAGTTTTCATTTTCTAGATTTATAGATCCTATTTTTAAAATTAATTTTTAAACATTTTCGAGATTTAGGGAGTACAAACGCAGTTTTTTTTTAAAACGTAAATATAGTGCCCAGTTGTGTAGTCTGGTTTAGTGTAACCATCACCCTTCCGAATTTCCTGTGTAGATCTCATGATTTAAAGTCGACAGTTTCAAGACACAAGGATCACGTCTCTGTTCTTCATTTTATCCCTAACACTTAGCATAGGTGTTCAATAAACTTTTAGCTGAAACAAAAAAGAAATAGCATCACTGCTCTAATAACACAGTCTGGTCTGTATGCACCTATTTAGATTCACCTCTTAGTCCCCCCTGAAACTTTTCATCCTAGCAATACCAATAGCTTTACTTTGGCTTTGTATATGTGGTCTGCATGCATTTTGGGAGCTCATATTAATCTTTAAAAATGTTGTTCACAGAGATCTACCATGAACTGTTTCTTGACTGCCTCCTGTAACCATTCTTTCCTCTGTCTCCAAGTCTCTGTAGGTGCAATTATAATAGTCAAGATGCGTTGTAATAACGTATTGTTTACAATGAAATTTTCCCTTTCACTGTAAGTCACTGTAAGAGCTCAGGACACTACCCTCCCTCTGCATTGTATCCTTAATTATTAAAACAAAAACATTAGAATTACCGAATCCACACTACAGCCTGTGGTTTTGACAATGACTTTCAGCTGAAGAAAATTTGCCTTTAAAACCACCTTATGAAGTAATTTAGGATAAATTAGGGCTCTTAAAATATATTACTACCCTCAGTTCCATTCTAAGCTGGAGATCTCTTTTTTAGTGGTAGCATATGTCGTTCAATATTCGGGTGAAGTGAATAAAATGTTGAAAATGGTAATAAAGCCTAGGACTCAATGTTGACCAGATTCCTGAGCTGGGAGTAATGTCCTGAGAGGTATGCCGCTGCCACTCTTCCCCTTTTTCCTTTCCAGGCTCTGGCACTCTTCCCATGTCGGCCGGTGCATGGAGGGGTTTGAAGGGGCTGGAATCGATTTAGCCGGACAAGTGGCTCCCACAGCTTAACAGTTCCCGGGCGGAGCAGGTGGAATGAATGAGTTTGCGGAGTCTCCAGCCAGAGAGCAGGCGAGCCTAGCTAGCAGCTGGGCGCTACGCGGCCTCCGGGACGGCAGGGGGCGCCCTCCGCCGCTGCCCGCCCCGTTCGGCCGCAGTGGGGGCGGGACCGTGCCCGACAGTTGGCGAAGGGCGGGCGGAGGGCTCGGCCTGAGAGGCGGAGCCGGGGCCTGGCTGTCTGTCACACTGTTCCCGCTTGGGTGGCCGCCGCCGCCTTTCGGACCGCTGTGAGGCTCGCTAGAGCGCCGTGTGTTTCCCCAGACTCGAGCCCGCTTTCCTAAGTAAGAGTCCGTTGGCTGCGAGTGGGGAGCGTGCCTGGCAGGGTGTGGCCTGGGTGGGGCGGGGGGTCCCAGGGCTGCATTCGCGGCCCCGAGTTGGGGGCAGGGGCTCCCCGGGGGTGGAGATCTCGAGGCAGCCGGGGCGGCCGGCCGTGCTGGAGCTACGAGGGCTGGGGACGGGGGTGGGTTTCTTCTCGGTGGGGGGCCTTGTGGTAGCTGGGCGGGCCGGGGGAGGTGCTCAAGTTCCAAGGTTGGAGGGGTGGGGGTCTCGCGGCCGCTAGGCTGGCGGTGGTGGCGCGCTTGCGGGGGTTGGGGCGGGAGTTCCGTGTGGGCGGGGGTCTCAGCCACCGGGCTGGGGGTGGTGCCCTGGTTACGCCGTCCGAAGTCCTGGGCCATCGCTGTCGCCGCTGCCTCGGGTATGTTGAGAGCCGGTTGCCTGACAACGCGTTGACGCTTCCTAAAGAGTCAGCCGCCTCCAGCGCCGGGAGACTAGCAATGCCTTGGTTCCGTGCGCCTTAACGGGCCCCAGCTGCTCCGCTGGCCCTCCCCGGGCGTCTTTCCTCCTCCTCGGTGCTGGCTATTATTTAACATTTGAGCGCTTGTGCGCCAAGACCCTCTTCCCAACGCTATTCTTTGCAAGTAAAATTTATTTAATCTTCCCCATGGCTCGGTGCTATTATTGTCTTACTTTCCCCCCTGTGATTGTCATGCTCCTTGAGCTTGAAACGCTGCTAACTGCCTTGATTTTAGGATTCTTATCTGGGACTTGAATCCAGTTTTCAGTAAATGTTAGTAATGGGACTCATCTTTTGAGAAAGGCTGGCTCTCAGGATTGTGGGATTAAGGTGCTTAACTCGGATTTCAAGGAAGACTAAATCCCAAAGTGCTCCACCACTTAGTTTCCAAACACTTTGGAAAATGCAAGGGTCTAAAAGCAATCAATATGAGTTTGTAAAAAGCAAATTATTCTTAAAGAGGTTCTATTTTATATGAAAGAATAACTTGAAATGGTTGTCAAGCAAAAAGGAATTCCATGCAAAGTGTCATTCTTATGGCTAGGAGGTTACTGCCTTTCTAGTGATTAACACGTTAACTATCATGTGAGTTGTATTTAACTCACTCTAGTTTTGAGCCTGGGGCGCCGCGAAGCGTATGTAACTCACACATATTTTTACCTTATTTACCACACCTATCGGCACAGAAAACAATAAAAAATAATACATTTTTCATTAAATTAGATAGGATTGTTTTCAAATTTTTTATTCTATTTTTGTAATAAAACACCGTGGCCCCAAGGAAAAAAATTTCTTTTCTAATGTGGGAGTGTGTTAATACCTGTTGAAATGTTCCACAGGGGTCAAGTTTTGGGTCTCCTGCTGCACCTTTTGGGAGGGAGAGGGTGAGTTTAGACAAGGTAATTTGAAACAGAATAATTTATTTTTTATTTTTATTTCTGTGAGACAAGAGTCTCACTCTGTTGCCCTGGCTAGAGTGCTGTGGCATCAGCCTCGCTCACAGCAACCTCAAACTCCTGGGCTCAAGTAATCCTCTTGCCTCAGCCTCCCGAGTAGCTGGGACTACAGGCAGGCGCCACCGCGCCTGGTAATTGTTTCTATTTTTAGTTTTCTGGCTGATTTTTGTTTTTTTAGTAGAGATGAGGGTCTCGCTCTTGATCAGGCTGGTCTAGAACTCCAGACCTCAAGCGATCCTTCCACCTCGGCCTCCCAGAGTGCTAGGATTACAGGTGTGAGTCACAGTGCCCGGCCAAAACAGGATACTTTAAGTACAGGTTTTCTCAAATGAAGTTTTCAGACAACTGTGATTTAACTATTACACATTTGAGGAGATTTCAGGTTATCTTTGTAACGTAATTCTGGTTTACATTCTGATGTGCTTTCTTGGGTGGCAAAGGTGTTTTTGAGCACGTGTTTTGTCAATTTTGGATAACTCAAAGGCCATCTAATTTATGCTTAGTCACTATTTATGATACATTATTAATAGTTCCTAAAAGAATTCAACATGATTTTATATATATTTATTCATTCTTTATGTCCTGTCCTCCAACCTTCCTCTCTTCCCCCAGCAACAGTATTTACTTCATAGCAACATTTAGGGGGATTTGTCAAAATTTGGGTGTACTTTAGAGAGTTAGTTGCTCATGTGGATGTCGTCTGCCAGGAGAAAGATTAAAAATCTTTCATTTGGTGGAAATATCTCTGGATGGTTGAGAAGTAAGAAACATTGTCCTGGTCACTTTATCCCTGCCTCTCTTCCGAGGCTCTTTCACAGGCTTCTCCTTCAACCCCATATGTTAGCACTCCCTGAGATTCTGTCCTAGGGACTGTTCTCCTACTCTAGGGTCTCTTTTTCCAGGCAAAACTCTACTCCCACAGCATTAGTGATTATTTTAGACACTGCAAAATCCCTGTTTCCAGTCTGGGTTCTATTCTTAGTTCTAGACATATTCAACACGTTTCCTTGATATCTCCAGTGGATCCTTTATGGGTATGTCATGTTCAACTCCTAAACCCGTCTGGCTAGACTGTGAGCCACTGTGGCAGGGGGCATTATCTTGGCCAAATTTGAGAACAAAGGTTATGTTTTGTTCTTTTGATCCGCCTAGCATCTAGCACAATGTCCTACCTTAGGAGGGGAGACATTTTCTGTTTCTCATGCTTCCATAGTGGGGAGGAAATTTGCACTCCACTCCTAGAGAGGGAAAAGGATAGGAGTAACATTTTCCCATCTTTTTGTGATTGATTAGACTGGGAGAAGAGATCAGGCATACTCAGTTCTTACTGGATCTGCTCTGTTTTTAGGATATTCCCAGACTTACCAGAATGGTTATGTTTTGGTTTGCTTATATTTCTGTATATATGATAAGCATATAGAGCCAAAGTTTAACCTTAAGAGAGTTGGTTTGGATTATGATAACCAGGTATCAACTACTGGTGATTTAAATCCCAGCATACCATATGTTTGGTGGCTTTGTTTTTAATAATGTACATCCAAAGAGTATGAAAATACAATAATTAATAAAATAACTGATTTATAGATTTCTAAGTGTTGGGTTCTGTTTTATATTTTATATGCATTATTTTGGTTTTTGTTCATAACTCTGAAGTAGACAGTATTTCCATTTTATAGATGAGGAGACTGAGGCAATAAAGAGGTTAAGGAACATATTGGAGGTCTATAAAGTGATGGAAATGGATTTCAAATCCAGGTTTTTTGGTTAAATTATTTTCCTGAAAACTCTTTATCATCTGCATACTGTAAATGGCTACTGGGGAAAAAATACCTGGTAGTATTGTTCCTGGTGTCTTTGGCTCTTTCTTGTATCTCTTTCCTCTTTTCCTCCACTAATTATGCTGACTGGGTTTTCTTTATATCCTTGTTTTAATTATTTTTGTATTTTTCCAGCTTTAATTCTTCTGTCACCCTTATAAGTGAACATTGCCCAGTGTTTAGTTTTGGGTCATCTCTCTTTTTCCCTGCCTGAGTTCATTTACTATGGCTTCAACTATTATCTTGAAATGCATAGTTAATTCTTAAACATCTGTAATGTGGTTCATTTCCTTGAATTTCTAACCATCTGCTGGAAATTTCCATTAGCATGTTTTACTAGCTCCAACTAAGCATGTGTAAACAAAGCTTTCCAAACCAGCTGTGTTCCAACTTATTTCTCTCCAGGATTCCATCTACATTTAGCTTCCAGGCCTTAAAACTTTAATCATTAGTTGCTCCTTCTTTCTTGCTACATACCCAATTAGACACTAAATTTCATGTGTTTTGGAAATACATCTTTAAAAATTAAGGTTGAATGAGGAAAGGATAATCTTTTCAAATAAATGGTGGTAGAATAACCTATATTCGCATGCAAAAAATCGAATCTTGACCTTTATACTACTTGCAAAAATTAACTTTAAGTGGAGCATAGACTTAAATGTGAGAAAGAAAACTGTAAAAAAAAAAAAAGTCTAAAAGAAAGCATAGAAGAAAATATTTGTGATCTTGGGATAGCAAAGAGTTTTTTAAGCTATGACACAAAAAGCGCAAATAATAAATTGATCAAAACTTGATGAAAAATTCATAAATTAGACTTGATAAAAATTAAAAACTTTTGCTATTAAAAAGATATCATTAAGAAAACTTACAAACCACAGATTGGGAAAAAATATTTACAAAACATGTTTGATAAAGGACTTGTATCAAGTACCGAGAATCTTACAATTCAATCATAAGAAAACAAACTAATTTTTAAAATGGGTTAAAGATTTGAATAGACACTTTACCAGCGATTATATATATGAATATATGGATGGCAAGTAACATGAAAAGATGCTCAACATTATAGTAATTAGAGAAATGCACATTAAAACCTCAGAGAGATACTACACACCCAGTAGAATGACTAAGATCAAAAAGACTTGAAAATACCAAGCTTTTATGAGGATGTGTATAAATTGCAACCTTCATACATAGCCCACGTTACAACATCTCATATGTTGGAATGTAAAATGGTATAACCACTTTATACTTTGAGGAACAGTTTAGCAGTTCCTCAAAATGTTAAATAGAATTCACAGGACCCACCAATTCTACCCTTAGGTATATATAGAAAAGAATTGAAAATGTGTCCACACAAAAACCTGTACATGAATGTTTATAGCAGCATTATTTATAAATAAGCAAAAAATAGAAACAACCCAAACAATCCAGCAATAGGTGAATAAACAAAATGCAGTATTTTCATACAATGGACTACTAATAATAAGCAATAAGAAAACAAACTGCTTACTCATAGATGCAACTACAAAGATGAATCTCAGAAACATGTTAAGTAAGAAGCCACACAAAAGGCTACATATTGTATGATCCATCTAGGTGAGATTTCTGGATTAGGCAAAACTATAGAGACAGAAAAGCAATTGGTGGCTGCTGAGTTGGGAGTGACTACAGAAGGACATGAGGGAATTTCTTGGGGTGACAGATGCATTACAAAACGTGATTGTGGTGATACTTGAAAACTCATGGAGCTGTTTATGAAAGTGGGTGAATTTTATGGTATATAATTATTTCATAATTAAAACAGCTTATGAATTTGAAAACAAATTGAAAACAGGGCTTATAAAAAAAAAAAGGAATTCATGATTCCACATTAATAATATGCCAGCATATAAATGGGGATGAAGGTAATGTTCTTCCTTACAATAGGATGATAAATAAGTGCCGGCTGGTAAATGAATATGTAGGGAGCGGTGGAATTGAAAATTAGCATTTTGTAGCCATCTAGAATCAAAGAATGGATCAATCAGGAATCACCAATTGATGCTAAATCTAGGGGAAAATTTTGATTAAGAGTAGGATAATTGCATGGTCTAAAAGTATCTCCTTACAGTCTGCTTATTGTTATAATACAAGGAAACAATAGTTCTGAAATCAGACAACATCTTGGCCAGGTGATTAAAAATAACATCAGTAATGAGGAGCAGGTGGATATCATGTGCCTTTATTGGGGACACCTTGAGAAAGACACAATGTCACCTAAGTAGTATTTCTGCTGAGAATGTTTAGCCTAAGTTTAGTCATGAAGATACATCAGGCAAACCCCAGGTGAAGAATGTTTCATTAAAAAAAGGTCAGTAGTAGATAGATTATATTAAAAACTATTGATGTCATGAAAGACAAAAAAGATTGTGATGATGTTCCAAATTAAAGAAGGCTAAAGATACATAACAGTGGTATGTAATACTTAACCTAGATGGGATCCTGAACTGGAAAGAGAAAAAATATGCTACAAAGGCTACTGTTGAGTCAGTTGACAAGATTAGAATATGGACAAGATTAGATTAAAACATCAATGTTACAGAAGTTGATAATTATATTGAGGTCGTGTAAGAAAACAACCCTATTCTTAAGAAATACATGTGAAGAGTTTAGAGGCAAAGGACTATGATATATGTAATTTACCCTCTGAATAATTTTAGAAAAAATTATGTTTATGTGGAGAGAATGATCTTGTGTGCACAAATAAAGGATAAAGCAAGTGGGCCAAAATCTTAATAATAGGCGTTTAGTAAAGGCTTTCTAGGTATTCTTATTCTTGTAACTTTTCTATAAGTTAGAAATTGTCTCCAAATAGTTAAACTTTTTTTGGGGAAAAAGTGTTTTGACTTAAGGATTAAAGGGTTTTTTTTGGGGGTGTGTGTGTATGTACAGATGGTGGCAGTAGTAGTTTGTTTTTTTTTTTTTTTGAAAAAAGGTTAGCTTTATTTCATAGAACCAAGATCAGTCACTAAGGAAGAGAGAGGCAATGCCAAGAGTCAAATTCACTTGACAGCACTGTCTGGAAAATCTACACATTCCTATAATAAAGGTCTTCTAAAGAACTAGTCAAAACCTATCATTCCTTAAATTGTGGATATAACTGAGTCTGACAGTTGCATAGGTCAATTTGAAGGATGTTACTAACCTGGTGACTGTGCCATGAGGACCATAGCCAGTGAATAGGGTCAGCAGTTAGTCTTCAAGGACTGTAACACACTAAGGCAATAACCAATACCCAAGCGTGACTCTAGCCTCGATTGTTTTTATTTCTTTTCAGGTATTTTAAAGTATGTTGTAGGTTTTTAGGGGAATTGGGAAAGTAGGCAAGCATATTTATGATCAAGCTTAAGTTTGAAGTTCTCAATTTGGTGAGATCTAATACTAAATATGTGGTTTAAGTGTGAATGTTAATAATTAGGCTAACAATACTATGATATAGTTGTGCTCATTGAATATTTTTTTTAAAGAATCTGCAAAATGGCTGATAATTTGGATGAATTTATTGAAGAACGAAAAGCCAGATTGGCCAAAGACAAAGCAGAATTGGAAAGTGATCCACCTTACTTGGAAATGAAGGTAAAGTTAATAATTTCCTTCCAATTTGTTTCATTAAAATTGTTTCTGAAGATCACTACTACTGTGAGTGAGAATATTATTTTTCATACTTTAGTTTGGCTGTGCTGTCATTCTAACTCTGAGAGTCTGACTCCAGACAAGATTTCAGTGATTTTGAATGCACTTTTTCTTTTGTGGTGTTTTGTATCTCACAGTGTTTCTTTTCTCTCGTTAGAGTTTTAGTGAACAATTTTTTGCTTCATAAAATGATTAGGAGACCAGTTTTAGTACAGAGAACTTCCAGAATATAAACAGAACAGATAAAAAAGCAAGTTCTCATATTCTATGTGAAAAAGTTCAATTTAATGAATCAGTTAAAAAACATTTTTGAAATCTACAAAAGTGAATGTATTAGGGTCATTTATTTTGTACTATTTGCTTTTCAGAACATAAATTTCTTTTTTTTTGAGACAGAGTCTCGCTTTGTTGCCCAAGCTAGAGTGAGTGCTGTGGCATCAGCCTAGCTCATAGCAACCTCAAACCCCTGGGCTCAAGCAATCCTACTGCCTCAGCCTCCTGAGTAGCTGGGACTACAGGCATGCGCCACCATGCCCAGCTAAGTTTTTCTATATATATATTAGTTGGCCAATTAATTTCTTTCTATTTATAGTAGAGACAGGGTCTCACTCTTGCTCAGGCTGGTTTCGAACTGACCTCGAGCAATCCACCTGCCTTGGCCTCCCAGAGTGCTAGGATTACAGGCGTGAGCCACCTCGCCTGGCCAGAACATAAATTTCTTAAAATGATTGTATCTGAAAACAGTGTAAAGCTTTCTTAAAACTTTCCTCGTTTTGGTGAAAGTAACTTATCTATTTAACAAATACTTACTGAGATTTGCTAAGTACTGTTCTCAGCTCTGAGAATACAACACTGATCTAGACAGATGTAGCACCTTCTCTCAGTGCTCAGTGTATGTAATAAGATATAGCATAAACCAGCCTGAGCAAGACCCCGTCTCTACCAAAATATAGAAAGAAATTAATTGACTAACTAAAAATATATATACAAAAAAAAATTAGCCGGGCATGGTGGCGCATGCCTGTAGTCCCAGCTACTAGGGAGGCTGAGGCAGTAGGATCGCTGAGCCCAGGAGATTGAGGTTGCTGTGAGCCAGGCTGACGCCATGGCACTCACTCTAGCCTGGCAAGAAAGTGAGACTCTGTCTCAAAAAAAAAAAAAAAAAAAAAAAAAAAAAAAAAAAAGATATAGCATATAGGCCGGGCGCGGTGGCTCACGCCTGTAATCCTAGCACTCTGGGAGGCCGAGGCGGGCGGATTGCTCAAGGTCAGGAGTTCAAAACCAGCCTGAGCGAGACCCCGTCTCTACCATAAAAAAAAATAGAAAGAAATTAATTGGCCAACTAATATATATATATATATAAAAAAATCAGCCGGGCATGGTGGCGAATGCCTGTAGTCCCAGCTACTCGGGAGGCTGAGGCAGGAGGATCGCTTGAGCCCAGGAGTTTGAGGTTGCTGTGAGCTAGGCTGACGCCACGGCACTCACTCTAGCCTAGGCAACAAAGAGAGACTCTGTCTCAAAAAAAAAAAAAAAAAGATATAGCATATAGATTAATTTTTGCCTTACAGTTCATCATAATGAGAGTAACCCTATATATTCGTTTGCAGAAGACAATTGTGGTTTACCTGTTGTCCGGTGTCATAATCTGGTTTAGCATTTGTCCTGGACAATTGCATCCTGGTTGAGATAAATAATATGGATACCCTAATTAAAAAGTAATTTTACTCACATAGCTAACATTTACTGAGTGCTAACTGTGGACAAAGCATAGTTTTAGAAGTTATATTTTACAGTAATCTGTGAGATAAGTGCTGTTGTAATTTTCCTGATGAGTAAACTGAGGCAGGTGAAGTCATGAGAGTAAGATGATAGAGTTGGTAGAATTAGGTTTTGATCCCTGGTAGCCCAGCTCTAATGCTTGTTCTTGACCATATTAGGTTGCCTTTCTTTCATAATCTGCCATGTACAATGAGTTGTGCCAACGATGTTACATATATTATTTAATCATAATATCTCTATGAAGTAGGTGAATTTTTTTTGTTTTATATATAGATCAAAAAAGTGAAGCTCAAAGGGATTACGTAATTTGTCAGGTAGATGCAGTGGTGGATTCCCAGGATTGGAACCTTCATCTAGCTCCAAAGTCTGTCTCTTAACCACTCTCCAGTAGTTAGGACCAGTTTACAGTGTTTGAAGTTACATAGGTTGGAGTACATAGCTTTAAATACAGCTTTATTATAATCTCTAATATTAATTAGTACTTAAATAATAATCTTTAAGTCTTAGTTTGAGTTATCATTTGCACAGTCAGGCCTTGCAGTCCTTCCATTAGCATTTTTCGGCATCCTTAACTTGCTTTAAGCTTTTTTCCATAGCCCCTCCATGTCACACTCTACATATCACATAATCTAATCATGTATTAGGTTTATTACGTATACCCCCATATAGCTTATAAGCTCCTTGATGGCAGAAATTCTTAAATTATTTTTACTCATGTATTTCCGATAACTGGTAAAATGCTTGCCACTTAATAGGAATTCAGTGAATATTTGTTGATAAGTGAATGAGTTAAATATTAGA
Source organism: Microcebus murinus (assembly GCF_040939455.1). NCBI lineage: Eukaryota > Metazoa > Chordata > Mammalia > Primates > Cheirogaleidae > Microcebus > Microcebus murinus. The sequence goes on along the minus strand of NC_134110.1, from coordinate 89,760,361 downwards.
ATATTTATTACAATATTTAAATACCATTGGTTAATTCCTCAAACCCTTATACTTAAATTTCTTCTATGATGTACCATGTAATTTCATCAAGCTGTTTAATTAAAGCTTTGACATTAATTGTATATTTTGTGGGTTTTTCCCCCCATTTTGTAAATATTATGTCTCTTTCAGGGAAAGGCATCAGAGAAACTTTCTGAAAACAGTAAAATATTAATCTCTATGGCCAAAGAGAACATACCACCAAACAGTCAACAGACCATGGCTTCCTTAGGTATGTCATTAGATGTGCTAAACTGATTTTTAAGATATCCTTAGAAGATGGTTGTGAAAGAGGGTTGTCTTGTCAGAAAAAAAGATTTCTTCAGAATCCTAGCAACTTTTCTTTCTGGAATCTTCTATATGACAATATGATCTACATATGAAATATAACTCATACTAAGAACTTTGTACTCGTTTTATATGATGCTGTGTTGGTTATGATTTATGGAAATCATAGCAGGTATAATATGTAACTAAAAATTGAAAAATTTGAATTGAATTTGTGTGTGGGAGAGAGAAAGAAACTTGTTCTATAAGAATGGTGGGTTTGCTTTTGTTTGAAAATCTAAGAAATATGCTTAAAGGCTACAAAATACTATTTGACAAAAGACCATTTTAATTATTGATGACCATAATGGAATTGTAAAGAAGTTAATACTGTAGCCATATTGATTCTTTGATTATGGTTTGGTATGAAAATATTTAGAAACATTTCATCTTGTTTGTAGGTATATATTTTTATAAGAAAATGTATGAGTATTTTTAATGTGCATCTTGTGAATTATTAATGATGACTGAAACTTTTTCACAAAAATGAAAGTCAAATATGATGAGTTCATTTGTTTAAAACATTGTTCTCGTGGATGATTTTTCATGGCTATAGGTATACTCCTAAATTATTAGCTACTTTGCCTTTGTATGCCACTGGATACAAAGGGATGCTGGCCAAGAGACTGAGTAGTTAGTGAGCTCTGGTGTCTTGCTACTAGAAAAAGAGCTTAAAGTGAATTCCCTACTTTTACTATCAGATATGTAGATAACTCTTTCAATTTTGATTCTCTGATAAATTATTAGCTAATATATAGCTTTAGTGCATTAAAGGATTATATTTTTGGTAAAGGTTTTTAATCTCTAAGGCTCTCAATTTCTTTTTTTTTTCTTTCTATCGTCAGTCCTGACCTATTTTTTTTTTCTTTTTAAAAATTTTATTTGCTAATCTCTGTATTGTTCCAGTTTTTAGCATATGTGCTGCCAAAGTGAGTACTCTCTCAATTTCTTTGTGTATAAAATTAGTTGGATTATTTTCCAGCCCTAAATTTTTATGCATCCACATTTTGATTATTCTAAGAGGTAATTTTTAAAAAGTTTAATAGTATGTTCTCCTATGCACTAAAATCACTAAGGTCAGACAGAATCACTTTGAAATTTTAGGGTTATAGCTTGCTTTGGATTGGGCTGTCATGCCTTTGTGACCTGTTATGAGTTAAATAAGTGTTTCCTTATAGTATCTATTTTAAAAGGTTGTTGTGGGCAGTAATTAAATACATGTGGAGGGCCAGGTATGGCTAATGCCTGTAATCCTAGCACTTTGGGAGGCTGAGGTGGGAGGATCGCTTGAGGTTAGGAGTTTGAGACAAGCCTGAGCAAGAGCAAAACCCTGTCTCTACAAAAAATAGAAAAATTAGCTGGGCATGGTGGTGCATGAATGTAGTCCCAGCTACTGGGGAGGCTGAGGCAGGAAGATCCCAGGAGTTTGAGGTTGCAGTTGAGCTATGATGATACTATTATACTCTAGCTGGGGCTACAGAGCAAAACCCTGTCTCAAAAAAAAAAAAAAAAAAAAAAAAAAGTATGGAGAGATGACTGGCATGTAATTGGTGCCCAATAAATTTTAATTTCCCTTCCTCTTTTACATCTTTTTAAAATTAGTTTTTGATTTTTGAGAATTATCTTAAAAATTTAAGAATTATTCTTTGATCATTATATTCACAAATGATGGAGAGTTTAAAGTGTAACTTAAAGACATGACCTCTGCCTGTTCCTTAATTGTTGTTACTTAGGGTTCTGACATAGGCCCTCTTGTCATTTCATACACTCTCTGAGTGACCACATCCACTCACAGGGCTTTATTTACCATCAGTGTGTTCATGGCTACTAAGTCTGTATCTCAATCCCAGTGTCTTTTATGAACTCTAGACCCATATATCTAATTTCCCACTGGATATCTGCACTTGTATGTCATAGGCTCAAAATCATAATGTGCAAAATTAATTTATACAACTTTCCAGTGCTCCCAATCTCAGTGAGCTGGCTGCCTAGTCATCCTTATTTCCTCTCTTTCCCTGCCTCTGACATCAAGCAGTTATACAGGTCTATACAGGTTGATGCTTACATCAGAATCTTAAATAAGTTCACTTTTCTCTAATCCCACTGATATTTTTTTATATAGGCCTCTTTTGTCTTTCACTTAGGTTTTCGAATAACCTAGTGGTTTTGTTTTTTGTTGTTATTGTTTGTTTTATGGAGTTACTCCATCTATTGAGTCTCTCCATGATTTTTGATATTTTTCCAAAAAACAAATCGGATTATGTTAGTCTCTGCTTAAACCCTTCAGTGGCTTCTTGTTTCTTATATGATATTTTGTCCTTTTATTACTTCTCTTAGATTGAGTTAGCCATTCCCACCATATGCTCCTATGGAGTTGGTTCTCTCCTTAAAGAGTAGTTTGAACTTGTTCAGGTCTCTGTTGAACCACAGTGGCAGGACAGCTTGCCTGCCATTGTATTTCCACTTCCTACCAGTGTCCAGCATTTAGGTGCTTGGAAAAGATTTTTTTTTTTTTGAGACAAGGTCTCACTCTGTCACCCAGGCTGGAGTGCAGTGGAATCATCATAGCTCACTGTAACCTCAAACTCCTGGGCTCAAGCGATCTTCTCACTTCAGCCTCCTAAACTGCCAGTATTTCAGGCTTGAGCCACTGTGCTTAGCTGTAAAAGATGTTTTGAATGAATTAATTAATGCCCCCATTGCAAAAATAAAAACCAGTTCTCTTGGGTATGTAGACTTTTCATAGAATGTTTCTTTTATTGGCAACTGAAACCATAGTTATTTTTGATTCACATTGAATCTTATTAAAGATTAATATATAATTTGACTAATTTTATATCTTATAAGCATTCAGTTACTGACTTCTTGCCTGAATAATTGAGGCGTTAAAATTAGGCTAAATATATAGTCTTTGACACTGGGGAAAATGTAAAATAATTTGCCAACTAAGAGTTTTCCTTAAGTGGTCTTATCTAAGAATTATATAAAACTGGTCTAATATAGATAAACTATAAACTTGGGAATTATATATTGACTTAAAATACTTTGTGACACCATAGTTTGAATAATTAAGCATAGTAGCAGTCAGTATTATATAAACCAGAAATAATCCTTTTAGTCAGTGAAGATAGTTTATTGATAGTACAACTATCATATAACATTATGATTTGATAAATTCATTTCTGTTAGATACAAATGATATTTATGGATAATGCTTTTCCATGTGGCTCATTCTTTGTCACATTAACTCTGAGTTATTACTAACATATTACTAACTTATGAGAATTAGCTATTAATAAAAATGATCTATAAAAGCAAATGACATCTATCTTTGTACACCATTTCTAGGCATTACTTTTATTATTATTTCACTAAAAGAAATCCCCACTAACTCATCATGTTTAATAAATATTACTGTTGAGAAATGCTTCTTTTATTAATCTTTTAAATTTAGGTCTACCATAACTCAGTTAATGATTGTCTCTAGACTGGGTGCAGTGGCTCATACCTGTAATCCAGCACTTTGGGAGGCCAAGGCCAGGAGGATTGCTTGAGCCTAGGAGTTCGAAACCAGCCTGTGCAACATAACAAGAGACCCCCCTTCTCTTAAAAAAATTTAAAAATTAACTGGGTGTCGTGGCACATGCCTGTAGTCTAAGTTGCTTGGGAGGCTGAAGCAGGAGGATCACTTGAGTCCAGGAATTCAAGGTTATAGGGAGTTATGGTTGCACCACTGTACTACAGCCTGGGTGACAGAGTGAGACCCTATCTCTTAAAAAAAAAAAAAAAAAGATTATCTCTAATACTTTCTCTTCCTTAGAGAAGTTGAACATTTGATTTAAATTCTTTTTGTATCCTGGAAGATGTTTTTTTTTTTTTTTTTTGAGACAGAGTCTCACTTTGTTGCCCAGGCTAGAGTGAGTGCCGTGGCGTCAGCCTGGCTCACAGCAACCTCAATCTCCTGGGCTCAGCGATCCTACTGCCTCAGCCTCCCGAGTAGCTGGGACTACAGGGATGCGCCACCATGCCCGGCTAATTTTTTGTATATATATTTTTAGTTGGTCAATTAATTTCTTTCTATTTTTGGTAGAGACGGGGTCTCGCTCAGGCTGGTTTCGAACTCCTGACCTTGAGTGATCCGCCCGCCTCGGCCTCCCAAAGTGCTAGGATTACAGGCGTGAGCCACCGCGCCCGGCCTGGAAGATGTTTTTAATAGATGAAATAATGCAGCTTATATTTTTTAACATTTTTTAAATATATATATATTTTTAACCCAACATCAATAGATTTTTCTACACTGTGTTTGAAATATAGTTCCTGGCTCAGTGATGAGGATGAAAGCATTATGTCGAGGGTTTCGTTTTGTTTTTATTGTATTTTCCATTAAAGAAATACATGCATGTGGCAAAATAATAAAGAATAGAGTGTGATATAGAATGAAAATTTGTTGCCCTCCCAACCTTGTCATCCAGTCTCGCTTGTTAGCAGCTTCTTGTATATTATTTCATAATTAGGCTGTGTATACATGTATTTAACCCTCCCTTCTTTTTCTGTACATGATAGCATTGGTCCTAGCATTTGAAGATATTACTTTTGTGATTGATAGTATTAGGGACATGACAGTGACCTCTTGAGATAAGAAAGCAACCTAGATCTGGTATAAAACTATTAACAGCCAGCCTTTATCCTTGGGTAAAGGATAGTTTATTGCATACCACTGATTGGTATTTGCCATAAGTTATGGAAAATGTCAAATAGTATTATGCTATATTGAAATTATTTGCCAATGGTGAGTTATCTAGATGCTGTGCCTTTGGGCAAAGGCTTATATATCTTTATTTTCCCCAAGCCTAGCCAAGTACTTGACCCATGGATGGTGCTCAGTAAATGTTAGTTGAAGATTCACTTAGTCAGTACAATATTGTGCCTTTTGGAAGAGAACTGGCTTTTTTTTTGAGACAGAGTCTCGCTCTGTTGCCCTGGCTAGAGTATCATGGTGTCACCCTAGCTCACAGCAACCTCAAACTCCTGGGCTCAAGCGATCCTTCTGCCTCAGCCTCCTGAGTAGCTGGGACTACAGGCATGTACCACTGTGCCCAGCTAATTTTTTCTATTTTTGGTAGAGACAGGGTCTTGCTCTTGCTCAGGCTGGTCTCAACTCCTGAGCTCAAATGATCCTCCCACCTGGGCCTACCAGAGTGTTAGGATTACAGGCGTGAGCCACTGCGCCCAGCCGAGAACTTGGCTTTTTTTTTTTTTTTTTTTTTTTTTTTTGAGACAGAGTCTCACTTTGTTGCCCAGGCTAGAGTGAGTGCCATGGCGGCAGCCTAGCTCACAGCAACCTCAGACTCCTGGGCTCAAGCGATCCTACTGCCTCAGCCTCCCGAGTAGCTGGGACTATAGGCATGCGCCACCATGCCCGGCTAATTTTTTCTGTATGTATTAGTTGGCCAATTAATTTTTCTTTTCTATTTATAGTAGAGACGGGGTCTCGCTCTTGTTCAGGCTGGTTTTGAACTCCTGACCTTGAGCAATCCACCCGCCTTGGCCTCCCAGAGTGCTAGGATTACAGGCGTGAGCCACCGCGCCCCCGAACTTGGCTTTTAATATGGCAATATTTTAAGTAACTAAATTCATTTTAAGGAGAAATCGATTAATATTTTCAATAAGTTTTAAAATAAAATATAATGAATTAGAAAATTATTTATCCTTTTTTAAGCACAGTATCATTTTTTAATTTGATAAAAAGATAAAGATGGGTTAAGTTTAGAAAAGCCAGCTGGGAGCCGTGGCTCATGCCTGTAATCCTAGCAGTCTGGGAGGCTGAGGATTGCTTGAGCTTAGGAATTGGAGACCACCCTGAACAAGAGCGAGACCATGTTTTTACTAAAAACAGAAAAAATTAGCTGGGCCTGGTGGTGAGTGCCTGTAGTCCCAGCTACTCGGTAGGCCTAGGCAGGAGTATTACTTGAGCCCAGGAGTTTGAGGTTGCTGTGAGCTATGATGATGCCACTGCACTCTAGTCAGGGTGACAGAGTGAGATTCTGTCTCCAAAAAAAAAAAAAAAGTTTAGAAAAGCCTCACTTCAAATTCACAAATAAACAAAACAAAATACCACTATAATAGTTAGAATTGTTCAAGAAACAGGACCAGTTAGGATGTGGAAAAAGAGAGATTTATTTTAAGCACTTGGCTTGTGGGATTATGGAGACTGTTAAATCCAAAATCTACAGAGTAGGCCAGCAAAGCTGGCAACCCAAAGAAGAGGCAGTGTTGCAAGTCAAGTTTGAAGGTTATTTGCTGACAGAATTCCTTCTTGCCTGGAGGATGTCAGTCTTTGTTCTGTTAAGGCTTTCAACTGGTTAGATAAGGCCCAGGCACGTTAAAGGAGGACAGTCTTCTTTACTCAAAGTCCACTGATTTAATTTTATGTTCATCTCATCTAAAATCTTATCCGATGTTAATTTCATCCAAAATACATCCACCCAGAAACAGCAAGAATAATGTTGACCAAATATCTGAGTACCATGTCCCAGCCAACTGTTGACATGTAAAATTAACCATCACAGTCACTATTGAAATGTTTTCTTTTATTGAATTTCTTTGTAAGTAGAACAGAAATAATGTTAAAACGTAAATACAAGTAGAATTTCACATAGCTGATTAACACTATTAAATCTTTGGTGTTTGCTGACTTGTCTAATATAGTGAGTGTGTTGTTAGACCAACAAATTAAACAACTTAGACAAAATGGACAAATTTCAAAAAGATACAAATTATTGAAACTGATTCAAGAAGAAGTAGAAAATCTGAATAGATCTATGACATACAGAGAAGTTTAATTAGTCATTAGTAATTTTCCACAAAAAGAAAACCAGGCCTGGATGACTTTATTGATGAATTCCACCAAACATTTAAAGAATTTCTTCATAAATTTTCAAAAATAAAAAAAAGGAGGAAAGCATGCTTCTCAACACATTTTGTTTAGCCAGTGTTACCCAGATGCCAAAGCCAGATGAAGTTTTTGAAAGAAAACTGCAGACCAATATCTCTTAACGAAAAATAGATGCAAGGATCCTCAATAAAATATTAGCAAATTGTGATTCTAGCCACATTTAAAAATGATTACATGCTATGGCCAAGAGATTTATCCCAGGAATGTAAGTTTAGCTTTAATATCTCAAAATTAATTAATGTAATGCACCAGATTGAGTTAAAGACATGATCATCTCAGTAGATTCAGAGAAAGCATTTGGCAAAATCCAGCATCCATTCAGGATAAAAACTGTTAACAAACTAGGATTAGAAGAGATCTTTTTTATTCATGAAAAAGTGCATCTATGAAATACTTTCAGCCATGTCATACATAATAGTCTATGACTGTATGTTTTCCTCCTAAACAGGAACAAGGCAAAGAGGTCTGCTTTCACCACTTCTATTCAACATTGTAGTAAAGGTTTTAGCTAGTGTAATGAGGGAAGAAACAGAAATTAAAGGCATCAAGTTTAGAAAGAAGTAATAAAACTAACTTTATTTGCAGATGATATGATTCTGTTTATAGAAAATCTGAAGGAACCCACAAATCTATTAGAATTAATAAATAAAGTTCACAGGATATAAGATCGATATACAAAAATGGACTGTTTCTATATATTAGGAATGAATAATTTGAAAATTATATCAAGTAAACAATCCCATTCATAAAAACATCTAACAGAATAAAATACTTAAGAATAAAGTTAACAAAACTGTGCAAGACTTATACATAGAAAACTACGAAACATGGCTGAGAGGATTTAAAAACTAAAAATTAAATGTCTAAATACATGGAGAGGCATTCCATGTTCATGGATTAGAATTTCTTCAACATTAGGATTGTCAAAACATAGAAAAGATGTGCATACCATATTGGAAGCTATGTGATGAGAAAGCAAGCAATGTTCAAATTCTTTACGAAGGACGAAAGCATTTTAATTCTCAATGCTTCTAGCTTATAATGTTTTAAATTTCAGCATACTAAATAATTGTTAGTTGACTATTTTTTAACTACTCTATATATTTATAACTGACAGTTTTGATAAACATTAGTGAAGGTCATAGAGCAATTGTAGTTTCCTTCCCCCCTCTCCAAGACAAGATCTCACTGTTTCTCAGGCTGGAGTGCGGTCGTGCGTGTGATCATAACTCACTGTAACCTCAAACTCTTGGGCTCAAGCGATCCTCTTGCCTCAGCCTGCCAAGTAGCTAGGACTACAGCTGCGTGCCATCATACCTGGCTAATTTTTAAAATTTTTTGTAGAGAAGTGATCTCGCTATGTTGCCCAGGCTGGTCTTTAACTCCTGGGCTCAAGCGATCCTCTCACCTGGGCCTCCCAAGTGCTGGGGTTATTGGTGTGAGCCACTGTGCCTGCACCCTATGGATTTTTAAGATTGCTGCACTGTGTTAGCTTGCATGGTCATTTTTATGGTCCTGCAGTACCATGCAAAGTGAGAAGTACTATGTGTGCATCATGTTTAAATGGGGTTTATTCCAGGAATGCAGGATTCATTTAGTATTTGAAAATCAATCAGTATAATTTATCATATTAACAAAATAAAGACAAAAAAATTATGATTATTGATAAATGTAGAAAAAGCATTTGAAATTTATCACCATCATAATAAAAATTCTCAGTAATTTAGGAATAGAAGCCAACTTCCTAATCTGATAAAGTATAGCTATAAAAAGTTCTACATCTAACATCATACTTAATGGTAAAATATTGATTGATTACTTTTTCCTTGAATTCAGGAACAGCACAAGATTATCTTATATCTTCTATCATTCCTTTTTTTGTTTTTTTTGGAGACAGAGTCTCATTCTGTTGCTAAGGCTAGAATGCCGTGGCGTCAGCCTAGCTGACAGCAACCTCAAACTCTGAGCTCAGGCTATCCTGCCTCAGCCTCCCTGGTAGCCGGGACTGCAGGTGCATACCACCACGCCCAGCTAATTTTTTCTATTTTTAATAGAGATAAGGTCCCGATTTTGCGTAGGCTGGTCTTGGACTCCTGAGTTCAAGGGATCCTCCCACCTCGGCCTCCCAGAGTGCTAGGATTACAGGCGTGAGACACAGTCAGCCTATTATTACTTGTTTTAGTATTGTACTGGAAAAACGAATCAGCACAGTAAGTCAAGAAAAAAGGTATAAAGTTTGGAAAGGAAGAGTAAAATTCATTATGCACAAATTACATGATTGTTTGGGTAGGTAGAAAATCCCAAAGAATCTATAGACTATTAGAATTAGTAGTCAATTTTACAAGGTTTTCTAGTACAAGGATACACAAATAAGTTGTATTTCTGTATAATGGCAATGAACAATTAGAAAATAAAATTGAAAAAATGCATTTACAACCATATTGGAAATATCAAATACTTAGAAATACATCTAGCAAATTATGTGCAAGACTTGTATAAAACTTTGCTGAGAACATTGAGGGAAGCCTGAGTAAAAGGAAAAAGATACCATTTTTGTGGGTTGTACAATTCAATATCATTAAGATGTCAGTTTTTCTCAACTATGGGTAGAGTCAAATGCAGTACCAGCAGGCTTCTTGATAAGCTGATTTATAAGGAAATAAAAACCTGTACAGCAACAACAGTCTTGAAGAAGAGGAACAGAGAGAATTTAAAATATTACATATCAAGGCTTACATGCTTAATTTAGTTTTGGCATAAGATTAGACATACAGACTATTGGAACAGAATAGAGGGCACAGAAACAGACCCAACAGTTACCTGATTTATAACTTAGGTCCTTCCATAATTCAATGAGGAAAAGATGGTCTTTTCAATAAATAGTGCTGGATTAATTAGATAGCTGTCATACAGCTATCTAATTAACTGACATACTATTTATTATTTTATAATTATAAAAAATTATAAAATTTATAAAATTATAAAATAAATTATAAAATATTATCTAATTAACTGATATACTATTTATTATTTCATATAATAAATAAACTGTAACTTGTACCTCACCCTACATATAACATTAATTCAGAAGGGGTCATTGACCTAAATGTAAACCTAAAGCTGTAAAGCTCTTAGAGATAATTTAGGAGAATATCTTCAAGACCTTGCTGCGGCAGAGGTAGGGGTTTGTGGGGGCAGGGAGAGGTGTTAAGATTTCATAAACATGACTTGAAAAGTAACCATGAAGGAGTTGGATTAAATGGATTTCATTAAAATTAAGAACTGTTCATCAAAAGATAATTAAAAAGTTGAACAGGCAGCCATAGGGCAAGAAAATATATTTGCAGTTTGTATGTCTGTAGCATATGTGTGTATACCTGTATCTATGTATCTATATATACAAACACACATATGTGTGTCATATATATCCTTCCTATTTATCTATATAGCCTATAATTCCATAGATAAAAGACAATAACATTTAAAAATGGCCAAAGTTGGTTAGACATTTCACAAAAGAGGAAATCTAAGTGCAGAAGATAAATTAATTAGAAGGTAAATTAATTTTAAAAAGATTGTGTACTTTGGTTTATTAAGCCACAACTGCTATAGAAACCAAATACCTCTAATTGTTATAATTCTGAAGTATAATGTTAACTATCTTAGGGTCATTGATGTTGTACTTTATGAAGTGACATCACTTCATATGACCCTAAAATGACACCAATGTTTTACTTGCCACTAGAATCATCAGAAGACAACAGCTAGTAAGTTTCACCATGTTTCTTAGCTCATTAAGTCAATTGAGATGCCATTGTTAATACATAGTTTAAAATGAGTAGTATATTTAGACTGTTCTATACAGTCTTAATTTTATTTCTGTGACTTACCTCTAATACCAGATAACAAAAATAAGAATTAAAAAGTTAGTGCTTTCTGTTGACTATACATTAAATTAACAAAATTGTAAATAATTCAGAAGGCATTATCTGTTATTTGTCTGCTAAGATTATTATAATACTATATAAATGAATAGTAAGAAGTAAAACTCTTGGTAAATAAACATTGAACTTAATATGAACAGTAATTTATAAATGAAAATGAATCACATTTTTCTTTCCATTCTTCTATATAAACCCACCAAGTAGAATTGAAAAGCCATAGTAACTAAACAAATAAACAAACAAACAAAAAACCATAGTAAAAGCCATTTTAAACACATGACTTTCAGAAAGCTGTAAATTGCTTGTTGGTGGTGTGGTAAAGCTGAGCCTATTGGAAAGTGTCTCCTTGCAGTATTGTCTTTTTCTCCTTGACACAATATAACATCCATTGTGACTTGTATGTGAGGGAGATATGTAACTTTGGTTACTAGTTATTATGCATCCTCTCTATATGCAGTCAGAGTGCTAAAAGCAGAAATGAAATATTAGGAATAGTTTATTTCTTTCTACCTTTTTCTCATTCCTTCCTCTTGCTTGGGCATTCATTCATATTCATTCACACATTTATTTGATGAACATTTTCTTGGGCAAAAGTTGTGTGCCAGACATTATAAAATTGAATAAAGCATGGACCTTCATGGATTTTGTAGTTTTATTTCATATGTAATATTTCATTCTAAACATTAGAATCCCAACTATTTCTCTCCTTAGGCTTAAATTCTGTACCTTTAAAAATGAGGTTTAGATTCCTTTGTGAAGAAAGAGTTCCTTTCTAGGATGTTTTAAAATTCCAAGCATATGGAATGCTTTAGATTCTTTTGGAAGAGAGTAGGGAGCATGTCTAAGAGGTGTCTGTAAGGAATCCTCTTTCATCAAGGAGTTAAATAGGCCAGAAGTGTTTATCAAGTGAATTCCACAGTGTTTATAATGGAAAGTGGAATTTAGTATTCTGTAAAAATCAATAAAGATCCATTTATGTTTACTCCACTTTGGACATTTTCTCCCTGAAATATTTCAGTGATGTAATAAAGCAGTGATATGACCCATTCATGTTAAGTTCCCATGATTTAGCTGCATTCATTGTGAGGAATAAGGCACAAAAATGGTGATTTTTATGGCAACTTATAAACTGCAGTCAGTTATTTCATCTATAGTGCTTTTAGTTGAATCTCTAAGGAAAAATTTTTATTTTGTTTAGAAATAATTTTTTATACTATAGTGTTATATATATGGCAGGACTGAAAAAAGGGAGAAGGCCTTCAAATCCTATAAACTCTTCGATGTCTGTGTTTCTCCACATGGTATTTTACTGTTAAATATTTGACAGGTATATAATTTGAATTTTAACAGTTTTATTGAGCTGTAATTGACATACCATAAAGTTTACCTACTTAAAGTGTAGAATTCAGTGATTTTTTAGTATATTTACAAGTTGTACAATCATCATCACTGCCATTATCCTAAAATGTAATTTGAGTTTTTAATTCTATGTAAGGAAACACTACTCAAAAATTTTTCTTTAAAAATTAACATTTATCTACAGAGTTTCTGTTTGGGATTTTGAAAAAATTAAGGAAATGGATAGTGGTAATGGTTGCACAACATTTGAATGTACTTAATGGCACTAAATTCTGTGCTTAAAAATGGTTAAAATGGTAAGTTTTATATGGTGTATATTACTACAATAAAAAGTTAACATCCTTAACAGCTTCAAGTTTGAATTAAAAAAAAATTAACATCTATTCATACAAAATCAGAATTTTCTAAATTTTTTTGGAAATTTCATCCCAAACAACTCATGGCCCTAATAATTATTCTTAGAAGCATGTTTTAGTGAAAATATTCTTGTTTGCTAAAAATTATGTTAATTTTCTCTGACTGAAAAAGATACATTAAAATTATTGTAGATATTTATTTCTGTAGAAATTAGAGTAAAATTAAATGAAGAGGATAATCAGCTTTTCTTTTCTTTAATTTTGCTATTCTTGAAAATGCAAGGTGCTAAACAATGCAGGACCATTTATCTTAACAGGGGAAAAAGTACATATAATACACACACATACACACACATATGTACCTATACAATAATATAAAAATATCTATAAATGAATAAAAAATCTCTGGAAGGAGATAGAAGAAACAATAATGTTGGTTGTTCTGGGCAGGAGAACAGGGTGGTTAGAGTTCATTGATGAGAATGACATTTTTGACTATGTGAATGTGTTACCCATTGAGACATAAGATTTCCTGATCCTAGTCTCAAAATCAACATAACTGTGTTCCTTCTTACTGTGTTTTGTTTCAAGAGGTAGAACTTTCTTGAGACTGGTTTGAAAATGAACTATATTAGGAAGTTATTTTCTTTCTAGGAATTGATTATGGATTAAGTTTACCACTTGGGGAAGACTATGAGCGGAAGAAACATAAACTAAAAGAGGAATTGCGGCAAGATTACAGACGCTATCTTACTCAGGTAATTAATAATGAGTTGGATCTTATGTTTCAGAATTCATCTCCTAAATTTTTTGTAAAATATTAATCATGTGTTAATTTTTAGCTTTTCAGTGGTATCTAGCAGAGTAGTAGTATACACAAAGTTAAGTGACAAATGTATGACATTGATAAAGAAAAAAATGGTGCCGAGAAATGATGTGGTGGAATAACACAAATTCTTTACTTTTGGAGTAGGGCAGTGGGTTTTAATTTTAAGAGAGGATTGTAAATTCTGGTGGTTCATGTTTTTTGTTAAAATTGTCATAGTTTAAAGTAGCCCAATTATATTTTCCCACTCCTCTACAACCCCCAATTGTGTATTAAAATGACACATGGAGTTCTAGTTCCTAATTATTTTCCTATGGACTAGGCTTATAAAATTTCATTTAGCATATTTATTTAACCACCAAAGTCTTTGTTTTATGATAAAATGCTTTACTAAGCAGAACCCTTATTTTAAGTATATTTTGCTAAATTATATAATGGCTAAAGTAAAGGCTTATTGTAAGTTTTAAAATGCAATTTACTTTTTAGGTTTTAAAGTTATTTTAAACAGTCATGTTTCAGTCATCCCAAGATATTCTTTAGTTTTTCATTGCTTTATAATGTTTGTTCCAAGTATACAAATGGTCTCTTATTTATTCTGATTTGCACATGGAGAGAATGAACTTTATCTGAATATATTTTATCAACGGTTTGTTTCCCTTGATTTTAGGGCACTACACAAGCAAAAAGAAAGGTAGGATTGCCTGCAAAATGTTCTCCTTTAGCTTTTTTGCTTTTTTGTTTTTTTAAATATCTAGTAGCTTGCAATCATTTGTGTTTATGAGATTCAAACCAATTAGAAAAATAGCTTCATTTGTGATTTTGAGATGTTTGAATGGTACCATTTTGTAACCTTGCTTTTAGCAAGATAGCAGAATACACATTATAATTTTCCATTAATACAATTATTATTTTTGATACCTGCTTTGCATTTGTTTTTGTTGCTTTCTTATGCATCCTTTATAAATATTCTGCAGCTATTATAAACCCATTTGTTTTCAGCATGCTAGTTTTTGTTCCTCAAATTATACTAATCACAGTAAGATTAATAAAATAGTAGAATATTCAAGATATTTGAAGATGTTCGAAACTGTGTGTTGTCAGGATTTGGATTACTCAATAGTTTTACACCAAAAATTTGTGGAATGAATTTGTAAATTTATATTAGAAAACAAAGAGAAATAATTGTTTTAGTTTTATAAAACTGTTTTAAAAAAGAATCTCACACACATTCATTCACCATTAAACTAATATTTTTTAAACACTTAGCATGAAGATGAATCAAGTATGGATCCTGGCTTCAGGGGACTTAGAATCTAGTTGTAGAGGTAACATTCATACAATTCAGAAAGTGATTAACTGCAAGAAGGATATAATCAGGAAAGACCTCATGGTGGGAGTTATTATTTGTAAGGCATTATAGGATAGGTAGAATTTGGATAATCTAGAGGAAGAATTGAGACAAAGCTTTTCAGATGGAGAATATGGAATGAAGGAGGACTTGGAGGGCAGACTTTAGCTTTGTATCAAATGAGGCATATTAGGTTTACTAGGCTGACTGGGTCAGAATACTGTTCTTTTTGGGAATAGTAAGAAATAAAAGTGTAGATAGATAGGATAGGATCAGATTAGAAGGCAGTGGATTTTTTAACTTTTTACATATGCTAGGCGGAGGTGAAACACTGTACTTCCTTAAGTAGCCTATGAAGAGCATGATAACTATTTTAGGACTCTTAGTTCTGCATGTAGAGATTCAAATCTTACTGTCTTAAATTACTGCTACAGCTTCTTGACTGATGTTCTTGCACTGTTTTTTAGTCCATTCTCCATGCTACTTTTCCAGAATGATCCTGTCTCTAACTAACTTAAATATGTCAGTATCTGCTTCCAGGGTAAAAATTCAAATTCCTTAGCATGGCACATGTCTTTCATGTCCCAGCCTGACTCCCTGGGCTTATATCTCACTATCTTCTCCTTCTTACCCGGTAGGGTTTTCCTCCGGCATGGGGCCTTCCTCTGGTACCAGATATCTACCATTTTCATTTGTAAATTTTGTATTACTTCATAAATCTAAGATGAGATAAAAGAATGGTGGTGAGCGAGCATAAGAAGAAATTGCCTTTATGAAAGCATAAGAGACCAGGGGGTACAAATCTTTAAATTCAAAGGGATGTGAAGGAAATTTTTGGTGTTGGATTATCAAGAATATAGTTGTGGTAGAGAAGTGATACTTCCTTAAAATGAAAGAGACAATCTTTGGTTGATATCTGAGAAGGTGGGGGTGGAAAGGAAAGGAAGGGAAAAAGGAAACTACGTAGAATAGGGGGCAGTGGGTGCAGCTTCTATATGTTTGGTTTCCAAGTATCACTTCTTCTGGATCCTTTACAGTTTCCTGACTTTTGGATTACATGGATATTTAAATTAAAAAAAAATCTTTAATTTGCCAAGAAGAACTATTAAAATAAACAACTATCATCTTCTTTCCGGTTTTTAGAATAAAAGATGCTTGACCATCTAAACATAGAAAAGACATGATCTTAGAAGAAAAATTTTTAAATTGAATCAGTAAATTAATATCTCCAACCTAGACCTTTGTTTGAACCTCAGACTTTTCCACCTGGCTGCCTACTTGACATTTTCACTTAGAAATCTAACTGGTATCTTATGTAGAACATGTCCAAAAGGGACCTCGTGATATCTGTTCTTCCCATCCTTTTCCTCTAGAAGCCTGCACCATCTGTAGCCTGGGTTTAAAAAAAATTTTTTATTTGTATTTTTTTTTTTTTGAAACAAGGTCTTACTCTGTTGCCTGGGCTAAAGTACAGGGGTGTTGTCATAGCTCATTGCAACCTCAAAGTCCTGGGTTCAAGCGATCCTCCTGCCTTAGCCTCCTGAGTAGCTGGAATTCCACGCCCAGCTAATTTTCCTGTTTTTGTAGAGATGGGGTCTTGCTCTTGCTTAGGCTGGTCTTGACCTCCTGGCTTCATGCAATCCTCACACCTCAACCTCCCAAAGTGCTAGAATTATAGGCATGAGCCACTGTGCCTAGCTTGTGGCCTGTTTTTTAAAAAATTTTTTTCGTCATAACAGTTATCACCGTCTTGCATATTAGACAATTATTCTTCATTATATTTATTATTTCTTGTCAGTTTCCTCTGCTTGAATGTAAACTTTAGGAGAGCAGGGATCTCTGTTTGTTTTCGTCAGTGATGAAGAGATGTATCAAAGAGTTTGGCCATGTAGTAGGTGCTCAATATCTATTGAATGAATGAGTGAATGGCTATAATCCAGCTATTTGAAAAATTCTCTATGTTGTCCTTATTGTTTATTTTTTTCATTTTACTGAAAATTTCAAACATCATTCTGGACCTGTGTTGGGAGTAGGGAATTGCCCAGTGAAGGAATGAGGATGTTTTAGCTGTCTTCACAGGGTTGGAACTTTGTATTTTTTCATACATTTATAACTTTACAAAATGATTTGGTTTATAGTGTGTTTTAGTATATAGGAGGTACACTGACTCAGGGCTCTAGTCATGTGGCTTTGTTTCCCCTGTCAAATAAGTTTACAGTCCTATACAACCAACTTTCAAATTAGCTTTTGTAGCACAACTTATATGAAGACTCAGATTTAATGACACTTTGTTAATCACTTTCACTAATCACTCTGTTCCCATAATATTTTGAATATAATGCTCTTGTAGCAGTTAGTACATTGTATTGTAGTTATTTGTTAAAATGTCTGTTTCCTTAACTGAATCGTAAATCTCTAGAATATAGGGAACATATCTGTCTTCCTACCACCTAAAATAGTACCTAGAAAGTATTAATTAGATGCTTGATAATTGCTTGTTTAATGAGTAAATGAAAGCCATGGAACTAGAGGTTAACAGGTATTGATTGATTTAATCCTCATAACCTACTGATGTAGATGGCATATCTCTGTTTCACAGATGAAGAAACTGAGGCAGAAAAGTTAAGCAACTTATTCTAGATTATTTGACTACTAAGCACTAAGTACCAGAAAGTTGAGGATTATGTATATTTTTCACTAGTCTGTTATATTTGCTTTATAGTGTTCAAAGAAATTTTACATTTTTTATCCTCCTGGATCCTTATGGCAGCTTTGGTCAGTAGGCAGAACAGGTATAATTTTCATTCTACAGAAGAAGAAAAGTCTGTCAGAGAAGTTAACTGACCTGCTCAGTGTTACACGACTGATAAGTGTTGGGGGTAGTCATGGATCCTTGGTCTTTTGACTGCTAGTTAAATGCTTAATGAACAAGAATGAAAGAACACATAAAGAGACAATGTTCATAGTTTATATTAAATATCTATTGGCATGCCAGTAGATATTTATTCATATAATTATAGAAAGAACAGAAAAAAATACGTTTACTGTAGCATGCATAAGGAGATTTGTGAGAAAGTTTAAATTTGCCTTAAGAACAGAAGAACAGTAGAAGAGTGAAAGTGAAGAATATGTGCTTAGAAGAGTATATGCTGGGAAAGTTTTCTTTTTTCCATGCTTCTAATCATCTTGAAAATATATATATGTATGTATGTATATATATATATATATATATATATATATATATATATATATATGCATTGCAAATGAAAATTAAGGCCTGATTCTTCCTTTTGGGAGTTGTTGATTAGAAAAAAAATCTCTTTTTTCCAATTGCTTTTGGTCTGGTCTTTGTAGATTGGTAGTTTCTGTCTTCATTTCCATTTCATTCTTTTGCTCTACATAATGCAATACTAGTTAAGAATATTGAATGTAAAGACATTTATGAAACATTTTATAAAGGCAATTAGGTAATATATTTTTTTAATGTGTATATGTACAGAAAAATTTTCTAACCACGGGTGAAACAGATCCATCTACTCTGGGAGTTTCTCTTCCTATTGGTGAGAGGTTATCTGCTAAGGTAGGTGGATAGGAGCACTTATTGTGGGTAGTAGTTTTCCAAGACATCAAAGTCACGAAAGAACATACTTCTGATTTAAATGCAAATAGAAGGTTACATAATTTCCCTATACTTGAATATATTTCTTTTTCAAAAATCCATGGAGTTTCTAGTTGTGATGCTTAAAAGAAGTTTTTAAATATTACATTTGTTACCATATAATGAGATATATTTCTTTAATATGTTGATTCTTTTACTGTATTTGGTTATATGTAATTGAATATTCAGAATTCATTTTTTTCAGCATTGATTTCTCAGTTACAAAGTTTATACCAGGTGACATGGTTATCTGTGGAATGAATAGAACTGAGAGTACATTGAGCTTTTATGTGGGGTTGAGGGTAGGGACTCTTTGAATGTGTGTTTCTGTTATTCCACTAACGTGTCCATACTCTGTAGAGGTGGTTGTGATAAAGCCCTGTACACCTCTTGTAGAGACTCTCTTCCCAGGGTAAATCAGAGATCATGAAATAATATATAAGATAAAATAGACAGTTAACAAGTTTCAAAAAACAGATCTAGTTTCTTTAATTTTTTTAGATTGTGTTGTTTCAGTGACATTGGAGGAATTAGGGGGTTTATGAACATTTCCTAATGCAATATATTTGTGTTTTAGCAGAACATTTCATTATATTTTAGTATCTATGATAATTTTACCTTTTTCTATTTAAAATGTAACTTTGGGAAGGAAATTGTTAGCAGCAGGTATTTAGGGGCAATGGGTTGGGGGATCACGGGAGGGGAGGTATCCCTGAGAAGGAAAGAAGGAAGGTAACTCCATCATATATCCTTAGAAACATGTTCATGACAGACATTCATTGTATTTACTAGTGGGAGAGATTTATCTATGAATGCTTTTGGCAGACTGTATCTCATTTGTCTAGAATTGCTGTTGGTTAACAAACCTGGAATCTCTGGATTTATGGGGCCTGGCTCTTTGGAAAATATCATTTAAGCTCTGTAACTACTGGAGTATAAAATGGAGATGTTTCATAAAAAGAAACAGCTCCCTTTTGTTAGAGACTTCATGTGTTAATGGGCAAAATCATGTAACTGTGCTTATACTCATGTGGCAAGAAAGACCTGGGGAGCTACACTGGTCGTCTTGGACCTTTTCCTGTTTCTCTTGTGCCTTACAATGACTTTTTATTCATTCATTCATTCATTCATTCATTTATATTTATTTATTTATTTTATTATTATTTTTTTTTGAGACTCGCTTTGTTGCCCAGGCAAGAGTGAGTGCCATGGCATCAGCCTAGCCCACAGCAACCTCAAACTCCTGGGCTCAAGCGATCCTCCTGCCTCAGCCTCCCAAGTAGCTGGGACTACAGGCACGTACCACCGTGCCCAGCTAATTTTTTATTTATATATTATTCGGCCAATTAATTTCTTTCTATTTATAGTAGAGATGGGGTCTCGCTCTTGCTCAGGCTGGTTTTGAACTCCTGACCTTGAGCAATCCGCCCGCCTCGGCCTCCCAGAGAGCTAGGATTACAGGCGTGAGCCACCGCGCCTGGCCTACTTTTTAAAAAATTTCAGAATGTTACCAGGGTACAAATGTTTTCGTTACATAAATTGGTTTTGTACTGTTTGAGTCAAAGTTATAAGTGTGCCTATCACCCAGATAATGTGCATTGTACCTGTTAGGTATGAATTTACCCATCCTCTCCTCCCTTCTCACCACCTGCTTAATTTTTACAATGACGTCTATCCTTGAAATTATCAGTAAAGCTTGATTCTGGGTAAGAGTTCTGATTTGTATGATTCTGATTTGACATTCTAATTTGACCTTAATGTACTTTTTCCTGAAGTTGAAGTTAATATTCTCTTTTGATTTCTTATTTTAAGGAAAGGTTGAAACTTGAACGCAACAAAGAATACAATCAGTTTCTCAGGGGTAAAGAAGAATCCAGTGAAAAATTCAGACAGGTAGAAAAGAATACTGAGGTAGGTTTTGCTTTAAAAGTAAATCTTTAATACCACAGGCTAACTATTTCATACTCGAAAAGTTTATGTTTTAGACATTTCACTTGGTTTTTATGAAAATATTTGAAAAATTAAGACAAATTAAATCAAACACAGGATATTTAAATACTTAGTTTTGGAAATTGTTTTATCTCATATTGAAGAACTTACCGTATCTTTTAACTTTTAACCTTATTGGGGAGATTTAATTTTAGAGATCAGTTTTGTTAAGTGATTTTTTATTTTTATGTTTAAATGTTTTTTATATTTACTATTTCTAGCTATATATTTTTTCCAAATTCAAAGGTGGTCAATATTTTTAGGGCCAAAACATTTACCACCCTCTGTATTCTTTGTGTTGAGAAAGAATTTAATTTGAAATATTTTGAAGTAATATTTGTCAAAATATACCTAATATCTCCTTGGATAGGAATTTGCATTTAGTTTATCCTTTTTTTAGTAGTCACTTATCCATATTACTGTTGCCTATCTACTGGTATTTAATAAGTTTTGCAGATAGATAAAATTTTCTTCAGATTTTTTCATAAAGAAAAGATATTTCTTACGGGTGATTAAATGTCAGCATTGAGATGGATAGTGTAAGCATAATTTGACCATTTCATTACCTTTTAATTGATGGTACCTCATTAAGATTGGTTTCTTTTTGCCTTTTTAATTGAATATAGCCCAAGAGTCAAAGAAATAAAAAACCTGTAAGTCAATTTAAGCCTGATTTATCTTCACAAATACAAACATCTTGTGAAAATTCGGAGGGTCCTAGGAGAGGTGTCTTAACTCCTTCAGAGGCATATGAAGAGCTTTTGAACCAAAGGCGACTGGAAGAGGACAGATATCGACAACTAGATGATGAAATTGAATTAAGGAATAGAAGAATTATTAAAAAAGCTAATGAAGAAGTGGGCATTTCCAATACAAAACATCAAAGGTTTGCAAACAAGCCTGGCATTCCAGATAGAAGATTTCATAGATTTAATGAGGATCGTGTTTTTGATAGACAATATTATAGACCAGACCAAGATCCTGAAGTAAGTGAAGAAATGGACGAGAGGTTTAGATTTGAAAGTGATTTTGATAGAAGATTTTTGAGAGTGTATCCAAATGACAGGTATTTACAACTTCATTTTTATTTTCTTTATTTAATAAATATTGCTGTTGTTACTTTTTATTAGAAACAATTTTATTTGATTTACCATATTTTATTCTAAGATGATATCAGTTCTAAGATGCACCATTATTTTATGTGCCATTGAGAGGGAAAAAGAAAACACTCAAGGTGGGGGCCCTGTTATAAAGGTGGAAAACTCAAAGGCTACACCCTTCATGTAAAAGTACATGAATGAGAATTAAACATTTCTACAGAGAGGGACAGATAGGAAACGTCCACATCCCAACGTTGGCACTAAGTGGAGGGAGTAAAAAAAAAAAAATTTCTTCTCTGAGAATTTGAAGTGTAAACCAGTACTGATTCAGGTTCATAGTAGTGTCCAAATACACCTCGAGGCAAGGATTCAAAGCTGTCTTGATTTATGGTGCCCCTAGATGACTGGCAGGGGAAAGATGACTCCTTTCTGCAATAACTTGATTTAAAACCAGGTTGAAGGCCAACCTAGTTTCAGATATTTGAATGTTGACAAAAAGGACACCTTAATATAGATGAAATATGGTTTAGGTCGGTGTGGCTAATGCATGTAATCCTAGCACTTTGGGAGGTCGAGGCAGGAGGATTGCTTGAGGCCAGGAATTTGAGACCAGCCTGGGCAACATAGCGAGACCCTGTCTCTACCCAAAAATGGGGGGCGGGGGGAGGGAGGAGAGTTTATTCCTGTATTCATAAGTTTTTTGATCAGATTTTCAGATGCTTTTCAGTTTCTTTGAATGATTGGGTTTTTTTTCTTTTTTTTTTTTTTTGAGACAGAGTTTCACTTTGTTGCCTAGGCTAGAGTGAGTGCCGTGGCGTCAGCCTAGCTCACAGCAACCTCAAACTCCTGGGCTCAAGCAATCCTGGTGCCTCAGCCTCCCCGAGTAGCTGGGACTACAGGCATGCGCCACCATGCCCGGCTAATTTTTTTTCTATATATATTAGTTGGCCAATTAATTTCTTTCTATTTATAGTAGAGACGGGGTCTTGCTCTTGCTTAGGCTGGTTTCGAACTCCTGACCTTGAGCAATCCGCCCACCTTGGCCTCCCAGAGTGCTAGGATTATAGGCGTGAGCCACCCTGCCCGGCCTGAATGATTGTTTATGTGACACTATTTGTAATTTCTTGACTGCTACAGTGAGGTTTTATCTTCTTCTTAAGTCATATTTGTTTTAATGTTGTACTTGAAACTTGCTGTCGTTTAACCTAACTTTGGATTTGGATATAACAACACCACAGGGTCCCATATTTGTCATACACTTGTTAACTTGAAGATTTAAATCTAAATTTTGAGCAGTTTATGGGACCTGCTTTTGTTCATTAGTCCAATTTATTTTTTTTGTATTTTAGAAAATTTTCTCAGGGATAATACTAGCACATTTAATATTCTAATTATTAATAACATTACAAACCTTTTATGGTTCTTTGTCTTCTATTTCTTTTGCAGCTATTATGTCCTACTCACACAGTATTTTTAATATTCACCCTGATTTAGATAATTTGAGTGAAAGATTAGAATTTTGGAATGCCTATTATAGTTTCTCTGACCTGAATCTAATTATACTTTAGAAAATTCTCCAAATCCTATAATGTGTTATATTGGAAAATGCTTATATCTGAAGGTAGTCAAAGGTTGCCTAAACTAAAAGAACTCTCAGTTGGGGACTTGTAGGTAATTTTGGACTTTGATGATGTATTCTTTGAACATGAAAACTTCTTTTTCCTTTATGGTGTTTGTTTACCTTTAGAGTGTAATGTAATGCATATCTTTTAAGTGTGGAATTTTACAAAACATGTTATGGTTGTTGCTTTGTTTTGTATATGTTTCAATCTATTATGTTTATAATTATATTCTGTGATAACTTTATATGTGAACTAACAGATGAATTTCACCATGATTATTTGAGAACTTATTTTTTTATGTATCCCATAAGTGAAATGAACTCTTTCTATATAAACTTCACCAAATAGTATTTTAAGAATAGATTAAACATGAGGTTAAGAATAATTCTTTTTTTTTTTTTTTGAGACAGAGTCTCGCTTTGTTGTCCAGGCTAGAGTGAGTGCCGTGGCGTCAGCCTAGCTCACAGCAACCTCAAACTCCTGGGCTTGAGTGATCCTTCTGCCTCAGCCTCCCGAGTAGCTGGGACTACAGGCATGCGCCACCATGCCCGGCTAATTTTTTATATTTATATATCAGTTGGCCAATTAATTTCTTTCTATTTATAGTAGAGACGGGGTCTCGATCTTGCTCAGGCTGGTTTTGAACTCCTGACCTTGAGCAATCCGCCCGCCTTGGCCTCCCAAGAGCTAGGATTACAGGCGTGAGCCACAGCGCCCGGCCAAGAATAATTCTTAATGTTAAATGCTTTAAAGTATTTCTTCAAAATGTAAATCATATCACATTACTTTCCTTTTGTTAATATATCGACTCTTACATCTCCACATATGTCTCTATGGCAGTTGAAGTTAAAATTGAATTTCTAGATTTGAGATTTGTAGATTCCTTATTTTCAGTCCCTCCCTCCCCAATATTTCACATTAGTCATTCAGTAGTGTATATTTAATAGGCAGAGTGGTTGGTAGGAGAAATGATTCTATTTGTTATTGAAAATTTTGAGACTAAAGAAATGTGAAACTACATTTGGTGTCTTGCTCTAAGCATTTATTCTTAATGTACTGTGTAATCTTAACCAGAAGTTCTGGACAAAAAAATAATTATAATGGATTATGAGAAGTGCAAAATTAATTTTCTTCTTCTTTCTCTTGTCCTTTTTTTCCTTCTGAAAGTCAGCATCTGATAAATTCCAGTTTTGGTTTATAGTAATTTTTATTTTTATATCTTGGTCTCAGTTCCTTTCTAATTACCCTGTAAACTTTTTCATATACCATAATATGTTTATTGATGAAATATTTTCCCAGCTTTAAATATGGGAAAGCTGAAGTTTTCTTCAGAAAATGATGTTTACCTTCTTAAACTCATATCATGAATCACTGGCAATGTTCTTAAATGATTAACAAGGTGTTTAGCGCTGTGATTGGCAGTAGTATTCTGTGTGGGTATGTATATCATTTATTTATACATATTTACCAATTTGAATAAAGGTTATAACCTTTTAGGAGCTTTCTAAAGTTGAATGTAACTGTGTCTTATGAAACTTTTGAATTTATAGGTTCTATTTAATTACAGTCATCCTAGTCTTGAGCTGTAGAAGTTAATATATTACTTTATAATGTTTTACTTTAACCAATGTTAATGAATAAAAGAAGTATCTAGCATTAAAAAATGCTGTTTTTCAGTTTCCCTGTGATCAATGTAGTTAGCACTTCCATTCTACTTAAATTCTATTTAACCCTTTGCACTCGGATGTCGAGTGGATGATGAGAAAAAAGCAAGTGAGTGCAAAGGGTTAAATGTTTGAAATTTGCTAGTATAGAATTAATAGTCATTTATAAAATTCTGACATGACACTTCAGGTGAAATTAGAATCTGTGTTAGCCACATAGATTAAGTGCTTAGTACAAGATATTTTTCTTAGGAGTGTATGTGCTTAATATGTAAGACATAAATGAGGAAAAATGGCTTCTTACAACATAAGTTATTTAGTTTGGTGTTACTTTGTTTTTTTAGTAGTTAATTTTCATTTGTCTTTGGAAGGGCCTTTTTAGTAATTGTTTTGGCCATCTTAAAAGTGAAATTGATAATAGAAAACAATGGTATTCAAGTAGATACAAACATTGGGAAAAAACTGAAAACAATGAAAAAAATGGTGACCCATAGTTAACATCTTGGAGTTTTTCTTTAACTTCTGTAGTGGGAGTACTCTAATAGCAGAATTAATTCACAAGAGAGAAATTCTTAATATGAAAGTAAAGTGTTGTAACTACCATTATTATGAATTAGGCGGGGGTTTTTTTTTTTTTTTTTTTTTTTAAGTAAAGAGAAATTGGATTCTTCCTTGGTGCTGTATCAATATAGGACCCACAGATGGTAAAGATTTTATTTTTATAATTTATAGGGTAAACACTATAAAGTTGTTTCTGAAGTAGTTTGATTTTATGGTCTATTTTGTTTTTCTTTTTTTTCTTTTTTTTTGAGACAGAGGCTCTCTTTGTTGCCCATGCTACAGTGAGTGCCATGGCATCAGCCTAGCTCACAGCAACCTCAAACTCCTGGAATCAAGTGATCCTACTGCTTCAGCCTCCCCAGTAGCTGGGACTACAGGCATGCGCCACCATGCCCGGCTAATTTTTTCTATATATATTAGTTGGCCAATTAATTTCTTTCTACTTATAGTAGAGAGGGGGTCTTGCTCTTGCTCAGGCTGGTTTCGAACTCCTGACCTCAAGTGATCTGCCCGCCTCAGCCTCCCAGAGTGCTAGGAGTACAGGCGTGAGCCACCATGCCCGGCCGATTTTATGGTCTATTAAGGAAAAGAGAAAAGTTAGTTATCATTTTGGAGTTGTTTATTCACATTTAAATGAGCTTAACATGCCTGTAATTTTAAACGGTTTGCTTTTCTTTTGTAAAGGAAATTTTTTTGTTTGTTTTTTCCCTTAAAGACTAACATGTGTTAAGTTTTAGAGTAAACCTGGCTTCTATCCTAACCTGGTTTCTTTGGGCATTGAGATTTTTACTTTTTCAAATAGAGTTGTTGACTCATGTCTTCAATGAAATAAGGAGAGAGAAAAGGCTTTTCCATTTAACCTACATTTTTCCTTGTTGTTAGTATGAAGGTGAAACCATTTTGCAGTTATTTCATTCCTTGATCATATCTGATTTGCATTTCAAAGGAAGCAAACTCTCCTTTACAGGATGTCTCCCTTTCTGACATAAACCGATGTGTCGAGGGTGTGTTAAGTGAACCTATGTGTTTAAGATTATGGAATATTTAGATAGATTTCTTCTGGGTCACAGGGATAGTCTTAATCTGGTATTGCCACAGCTAAACAGAAAAGATTTCCAAGGACATACTAGACCCAAACTGAACCCCTGGACTTTGATTAGAATCAGGTTGTTCTTAGACATTTAGTGGACATTACTTCTGGACATTACATCTGTCAGTTACCCCTTAATGTTGAGAAGATTGAAGAGAGCTAGCAGTGGTGAAACCGCTGCTGACTCTTGTCAGTTCCTTTCTTCAGAGAGGACTTTGCCTAAGTAAAGTTTATAAAAATAAATTGTAAGACTGACTTAAAAGCTGTTAAAGTGAACTAATAGGAATAATTAAGAGTGATTAAATGCTAAATTTATTAGATGTATGAAAGAAATTTTAGTATATGAAGGAAATGGCATCAAAATTATAGGGATTTTTTTAAATAGAGAATAAGGTGGCTAACTTTCCAGGCTATAATTTGGTTTTACAGTTTAAGTTCCCTTCTCTCTGTAAACAGTAATTCTTCCTTGATTTAACAAAGATAAGCACAGACATATCAGTCATTTCATAAAATTGAATAGGATACCTTAAGATTTTATTATCTTTTTAGTGAAATACATATCTCTGCTCTTTTTTGTTGGCATCTTAAACAGTTCTTCAGTCTTGATTTGGTTGTAATTATCAGTGACAGAGGGGACTTTTTAAATATTTTCGAAAAGGGGATTTATCTAAATCTTGATAATGACTTTTTATTTCTTCAGTAAAAGGTACACCTTAGAACATCTTTAATATGGGCCGTCCACTAAGAAGTCTTTATGGTTTTACACTGTAGATTTTAGCAAAGAGATCTTGACCTTTTACATAAATAAAATTATTTTTTAAATTTGGAATGAACTTTGAAAATGACCTCTTGTCCTTATGGTGATTGCTTTATTAAGTTATCTATATATTTTGAAGAGCGTATAAAACATTTTTTAGCATAGATATTTTGGGCCCAGGTGTATAAGCTACAATTGTAAATCCAAACATTGTCTTCAGATAACTTCACTGAAAATGCAGGAAGCCATAAACCCTTGGGTAAATTTTAGAAAAAATTCTGTATGTCTAAGTGGCCTTTAATTCTGGGATCCCATGTTAAGCTTTCAAAAATGGATAACTTTGAATTTCTGTATATTTAAAATTTTTCATTGGTATAGACATCTCTTTACCACATCAATTAATTTACTTTTGTGTATTATGTCTTAGGTTGCCAAGACAACTCTTAGATTTTGGTGATTGCTAGGAGTACCCATAGGATTCTAGGTATAATTGTACTTATGGCTGTGATTTATTACAGCTAAAAGATTCAAAGCAAAATCAGCAAAAGAAAAAGGCACATGAGACAAAGTCTGAAGGAAACCAGGGACCAGCTTCCAAGAGTTCTCTCCCAGTGGAGTCTCACAGGAGATGCTTAATTCTTCCTGCATTGAATAGTGACGACATGGGGAAATGTTGTCTACCAGGAAAACTCATTAGAGATTCAGTGCCCAAGGTTTTTACTGGGGGCTGATCATATAGGCACCCTTATGCTAGCATGTAGTAAAATTCCAGAATCCTTGAAGGAAAGCACATCTTTAGCCTAAACTATATTGTTTATATAAACAGTTTAGGCACAGTGAGCCACTTTTACCAGTTCTGGGAATATTGGGAACTCTCCCAAAATGTGTGCTCCCAGGCACTAACAAGGGCCAATTGTGCAATGTGGCTTTTTTAAGGATAGGCAGTGTCAGGTCTGCTGTGTTAACTCTTTTCTGCACATGTATATTTATAGAGAACCAGTATAATTAAATCTGGTTGCCTGGCATTGTTAATTACAAATTTGAGTTTGAGTTTATCTGTTTTGTTAAGTGAACAGTAGGGAATAATGCTAAACTGATATGTCAGTTTAGCAAAGAGATTTGAGCACCTAGACTTTAGGAATTAAAATGGGTCATATTTTGATAAATGGAAATAAATTTGAAATTATTTTTTTGTTTTTGGAGACAGGGTCTCACTATGTTGCTCAGATTGAAGTGCAGTGGCACCATCATAGCTCACTGCAACATCGAACTCCTGGGCTCAAGTGATCCTTCTACCTCAGCCTTCCACGTAGCTAGGACTATGGGCACATACCACCAGGCCCAGATAATTTAAAAAAAATCTTTTGTAGAGATGAGGGTCTCACTGTGTTGCCTAGGCTGGTTTTGTACTCCTGGCCTCAAGCAGTCCTCCTGCCTTGGCTTCCCAAAGTGCTGGGATTACAGATGTGAGCCATCATACCTGACTGAGATCCTTTTTTTTTTTGAGACAGAGTCTCGCTTATTGCCCAGGCTAGAGTGAGTGCCGTGGCGTCAGCCTAGCTCACAGCAACCTCAAACTCCTGGGCTTAAGCAATCCTACTGCCTCAGCCTCCCGAGTAGCTGGGACTACAGGCATGCGCCACCATGCCCGGCTAATTTTTATATATATATATTAGTTGGCCAATTAATTTCTTTCTATTTTTTTATAGTAGAGACGGGGTCTCACTCAGGCTGGTTTTGAACTCCTGACCTTGAGCAATCCGCCCGCCTCGGCCTCCCAGAGTGCTAGGATTACAAGCGTGAGCCACCGCGCCCGGCCTGAGATCCTTTTTTGAGAGGGCTTGTGGAGGGCTCTGTTTCAGATATGGATAAAAAATGGAAGCCAGATATTATGCCACATCATAATTAAGATTAAAATTCCAAATAGTTTTTTCTCCACAGATGATAGTGACAATAGCTTGTATGATGGAAATAAGTGAAAAATTTCATATGCTGTTTCTATGGAGAGTAAGGAGCTACTATTTTTCTAAAAATTACTGTTTTTCTTAATATGATAATAAAATTCACCTAAAATATTGTGTAATATTTTAACAACCATATTTCTTTCTAATAGACTTCTTGAGAAACACAATATAGTTTGATGGTAACTCAGCAGCCATGTAAAGAAATATGACTTACGGAATGCTAGTTTTCATGGATGCTAATATGTGTTGGTGTAAAAAGTCATGTTGGTGTCTCTGGTATGAGAAATTAAGCAAAAAAAAATCAGTGTTTGCCAAATGGAAAAAAAAATTACTTAATAATTGTTCATTTTCTAAAAAGGTTTTTTTAAGAAGGAAATAAAAAAAATTCTAATATTTCTTTGTGTTGTTTATGACCTTGTAAGTAAAGTGAACTAATCATTTTCTACCAGCCTGTTTGTGTTTTCCATTCATCTGTTGGTAACATTTATTCTTTCATGTGATTTACAGTGTTGGCAAATATCATGTTTTCCTGCATTTCATTTAATTTATTGATAAGACTGATGCTATATTTTTAAGTTAAAAGGTTTATACATACAATGAAATAATTCCCAGAATCTATGAATTTTGATTTAAAAAATGATCTTCTTTTGAATTTGGCTATAATCTTCATGAATGCTACAGGGACTATGTCTGAATACCCAATGTCTAGAATACTACTTGGAACATAGTAGGCACTCAATTATTCACTTTTCAAGTGAATGATAAAAAAGTGTTAGTATATTTGTAATTTTAGAATTAAAAATTTCTAAAAGTTATATTGAAATAATTTACAATAGCTTTTTTAAAAAAAGACTATTAAAACTCTTTGTGCCTCATAAACCAGCAGATCATACTTGAGACAAATCTCATTTGAATTAATTGTAGAATGTGTTTATGGTAAAACTTCTCTATAACATTGTTCCCTGTAATGTTTCCAACAAAAAATGTAAAAACACCAAAGAGATAGAAGAAGGTCCACTGTATGTGGAACATGCTCTATAAGCTAATGTGTTTTTAAGGATGCACGGGAACAGACAAGGGAATGTGCCTCCTATGGAGTATGATGGTGATGTGACAGAACAGTCAAACATACGAATTTCATCTGCTGGAAATAAAAGGTACAGTATGTAACATTAAATCTCCCCTTCAGATTACACTGTGAAACAGCACCTGCCTCAAAGTGGCTTACTGAAAAAGTTAAAGGTGCAGTGTATTAACAGCCTTCCTTATTTGTGAGAAATGAATTAAAAGGAAAAACAGAGTGAGGAGGTAGTATCAAATGAAAATTTATAGTACTTTACAGCATTCTTTTGAAAAACAAATTTTTGGTTATAAAGTGTGTTCTGAATAAGTCCCTATCATTACAAAGTATATCAAATTTTTTGAAATAATGGAAGGAGAAATAAGTGTAGTTTAAAGGACTAAAAATCAATTTAAAATATCTTAGAGGCATGGTGATGCAACTTGACTGGATGTAAATTGAAAATGTTCCAGCAGTGTGACTTTTTCTTTCAAAATTTTATTCTTTCAAAAATTTATTTTCAGCTTACCGAGTAGATAACTTTTACACTCACTTTGTAAAATTAGTGCTTATGTATTTCTGTCATGTTGAAAAGAAAGGATATATGTGTTTTATATTAATGTGTTTTATGTTAATGTTATATGTTTTATATTAATATTCTCTTTTTATAATTTTTATCATTTTGGTGGCTTTCTTGTGTCATATAAGTACAAACATTAAAAATTCTGAATCTGTAGTATATAATGAAGATAATACTGTCATATGTCAGGAGAGGTGTGTATTTTCTTTGAAGAAAGTAACATGTAAACAATTCTTGCAATAAGAGAATTTGCTGTTTGGGTCTTAATTTTCTTAGAGGGAATTATCTTTTTTCTATCTTCCAAGGGAGGAGCTTTTTAGGGATCTTTTCCAAGTGTGTGCAGAGCTCACACTTCTTTTCTTTTTTAGGATTTATGTATGTATATTTATATTCATTTTCCTTACTGGGGTAATTATTTTTGTGAAAAAGGATTCTATTTGAATACCTATAGAGCACTGGCTGAAAAAAGGTTTTTTGAGAGCCTGAATACATTGGGATGTCACTCTAGAAAGAGATAAAATGCCATGATTTTCCTCAACTTAAAAATATGTAAATATGATAGTGTCCATAGAACTTTGAAAGGCCAATAACTCATATCCACATTTACTCTAAATTTTATTTCTGAAAATTATCTAGAATTTAATTCTTTCCCTCTTTTTTTTATAGCCCTCGGGACAATGAACCACCCAAATCTGCTAATCAAGAGATCTGTAGTCCTTTTGCGGGGATGCTCTTTGGTATGTACAAAACTTCTAATTGGTTAGACTTGGGCAGAGTGTTTTTTAGTGAGAACTCAGTGTTTTAATTAATACTACTTTACTAATAGAGCACTTGCTTTATGCTAGACACTAAGCATTTAATATATATTATATATCTCTATAATTTTAAAGCTAAATAACTTATTTAGTGATGTGCTTTCTATAGATAATAAGTGAAATATTAGTTTCAGTAATATACTTTTAATTTCATATTTTATTAGCACTTAGTTGTACTATGGCTATTTCTTATATTGTGTTTTTTATGTGGTAATTCTTTCCCTTCATTCTTTTTTCTTGTTTCTTCAGCTAGCACAAAACTGCCTTGTATTTTAGTTCAGTTTCTTTGAATTAAACCTTTTTTTTCTTTGTTGTTTTCATGTAGTTTCTGAGAAGGTATTTTGTTCAAATCATGATAATGGTCCAGATTTTCTATTTTATCAGAAGTCAAGGATTTTGCTAAATATATGCTTGTTGATTTGCTGTATTACTCTTGTCACAGTTTAATTTCAGAAACAGTATGTTTCTTATTTGTGCCTTTAGATAAAAAAGAGGTCTGTTCTTTATGTGAAAACTTACAGAAAAAATTAACTGAAATTTGGTTTGAGTAAAGTATATGAAGAAATTAGATAACAGTTTAGGTACATTCAACCTAAAAGCAGTCAATAATTTAAATCTTGTCTTAGAGACATCCAATCTCATTATATTTTTAGATCTTTATTTCCTAAGATGGTTATTGTGAGAAAAATGGTATAGCACCTACAATTTCATTCTAGTATAATATCTGTAAGAGCACAGTGACCAATTTAACCTATCAGTACCATGTAGTGAAGGCTATATTGTTGTGATGTATTTTGTTAAATGTGGTAAAAATAGGAGAAATGACTTTCTGAGTTGAAAGCCTACTGATAATTAATTTTATCAATAAAAGGATTACTCTACCCTGACACTTTAAAGATTAATGCTTGAGTTTATCATGAATGCAATCTAGGAATTATGGTTGAATATTTGAGGAGATAATAGACTCTAATGTTTATTTTTTAATTTTTTTTGAGACAGAGTCTCCCTTTGTTTCCCAGGCTAGAGTGAGTGCCATGGTGTCAGCTTAGCTCACAGCAACCTCAAACTCCTGGGCTCAAGCGATCCTACTGCCTCAGCCTCCCAAGTAGCTGGGACTACAGGCATGTGCCACCATGCGTGGCTAATTTTTTCTATAGATATTAGTTGGCCAATTAATTTCTTTCTATTTATAGTAGAGACGGGGTCTTGCTCTTGCTCAGGCTGGTTTCGAACTCCTGACCTCGAGCAGTCTGCCCACCTCTGCCTCCCAGAGTGCTAGGAGTACAGGCGTGAGCCACCACGCCCGGCCCGACTCTAATGTTTAGAACAAACCATTAGAGTCATTTAACGCAATGACTTTTTTCATGGTTATATCTTATTTTCCCACAAACTGTATTTGGACATACCTATAGGAAAATTACTGTCTCCAGAGACAGCAAATTACATCTTTATGTGACTTTGATTGTTGTGATATTCTCATTTTAATTGAACTGCAATTTATCTTCCCATAATTTTGTCCCAAAGATGTCATTTGGAGCCTTTTGCTTTGTTAAAAAAATAAAATGATTGCTTAGAATGAAAAACAATGTATGATGGGGTTTATAACAGAACCATAGGTTATTTAAAAGAATGTTTTTAAATTTCCAAATATTTGGTAATTTCTCCTCTGTTGTTTTATTATTGACTGCTTGTTTAAGTCTCTTACGGTCCAAGAATATAATTTGTATAATTTTAGTTATTTCAAGTTTGTGGAATTTCCTTAATAATTTTTTTTAATGGCTGAGAATAGTCCATATTGGTGGTTAGTATGTACTTGAAAGAATGTACATAGTGCTATTGTTGAGTTTAGTGATTTATAAATGTCATTTGAGTTGGTTGATACTGTGTTCATGTCTTGTATATCCTAATGATTTTTATCTGCTTCTATCGTTTGTGTAGAGGGAAGTGTTGAATTTTCTGTCTTATCCTTAATGTGGGACCTGGAGTGCCAGAGGGATTTTCTCAGTGTTCCTGCACTTTTTCCAGCTTGCTTTTTTTTTTTTTTTTCTTTGTAGAGGTGGGATCTTACTGTGTTGCCCAGGCTGGCTTCAAGTGATCCTCCTGCCTTGGTCTCCCAAAGTGCTAGGGTTACAGGTGTGAACCACCACACCTGGCCTTCCTAGTTTTCAGCAAGACCTACATACTCTTGACAGAGAGGGCATTTCTGTCTCTACACTACTCCCCTTGACACCCCTACCCCAGTAGTAGATTGCTGTTCCTTGTTACTTGGTGTAGAGCTGGTTCTGTCCATCTGGGTCTCAGGAATGGGTCTTTCTCAGTGTTTCTCCCCTTCCCAAGAGTGGTTGCCAAACTCTCCTTTATGTCTGTAGAGGGCTTTGCAGCAAATTCTTCTGTCCTTCTTCTAACAGTAACAAGACTTTGCTATTATGTTAGGCTCAAGTTGGTTTTCTGCCCCATAACCAGTAGATTGTGTCTTTTGCTTTGTATAAGAGGGGTCTGCAGAGTATTTTGCGCCTATGTGTCACAGAAGGTTCTTTTTCAGATCTTCTATATTGTTCACCCCAGTCTTTCTCATGAGCATTTGGAAACTGCATTCAGGCAGAAACTTCTGTGAGTCAGGAGTCTCAGCATGGCTTACTGAGCAGATCCTCTGTTTAGCATTTCAATAAGCTACAAATCAAGGTGTCAGCCAGGTTGTGTTTTTCATCTGTAGGCTTGAGTGGGGAAGAATCTGCTTCCAGGCTCATTCAGGTTGTTGGCAAATTCATTTCCTTGTGGTTATATGGCTGAGGGCCCTGGCTTCTTACTGGATGCTCACTGGAGGCTGCCCACAGTGCCTAGAGGCTGTCTGCTGTTCCTTGCCATGTGGGCCTCCTCACCATGGCTGCTCACTTTATGCCAGCAAGGAGACTCTCTGAACTCAGGAAGGGCCCAGCCCCTCTTCTAAGGGCTTTCACCTGATTATATGAGGTTCACCCAAGATAATTTCCTATTGGCTACTTCAAAATTAATTGATTTAGTACTCTGATTACATCTGTAATTTTTTTTTTTCCGCCTTTCAATATTGTTTGATATAGAAGCAAGTCACAGGTTCCACCCACACACAAGGGGAGAGGATTATACAGGGAGTCTGCACGAGGGACCAGGGAACATAGGCACCATCTTCCAGTTTTGCCTACCATGGTACATTTCTCTGTTACTAAGGACCAATTTGATCTATGTGAGTCCTGTTTTAACCTTAGCTGGGGGCATCTAGAGTAGCCTTCTTTCCAGGGAACACTTTAGCCTTGCTGCTACATAGTAATCTTTCTGGCATCTTCCCTGAAAGACTACTAAGAACTCCACTTTGGCTGCAGCTTGAATTTCTCTCTTTTGTTTCAAGTCTGAGAATTGTTCAGTTTATATGTCCCGCTTAGTTTGTTTGCCCAGCTGAGTGGAATTCCACTCTGTGAATACACTGACTCCTTTGGATTTTTAGAGCTCTTTTTATGCTTGCTTTTGAATCTTTGCTCCACAACTTCCAGCCCTTTTAGCCTTCCTGAGTTTTGATCTTTATATACTCAGTTTTCTGGCTCTGTTTGGGTTCTCCTTACCTGTTCTGGTGGTCTGGAAATTGCATTTGGTCAGAAACTGGAGTGATTATAGGGCTTACTTCCTTTATTTTCATTCTCTCAGGTAGTATAGTCATGTGCTGCCTGTTGTCCAGTGCCTGGAAAAGTTATTTTGTGTTTTTTGCCCAGTTTTCTGGTTATTTACAGTGGGAGGTTAAGTCCTGTCTTTGTTATTCTATCATGGGTGGAAGTGGAATGGAGATACACACTCTTATTAGGAAATATTATAATTCATGTTACCCCCATGGGGAGCATCATTGTTGCTGACAATGTTTAATGAACATCTATGTTTAATGAACAAACTGAGATGCTGTGTACTCACCGATGGTTGGGAGACCAATAATGAAAGCAGTAGAGAATGTTAAGGTTGCATTTTTTTTTTTTTGAGACAGAGTGTCACTCTGTAGCCCCAGGTGGAGTACAATGGCATGATCATAGCTTATTGCACCCTCAAACTCCTGGGCCTAAGCAATCCTCCTGCCTCAGCCTTCTGAGTACAGGCATGTGCCACCACAGCTAAGTTTTTCTAATTTTTGGTAGAGATGGCATCTCGCTCTTGCCCAAGCTGGTCTTGAACTCCTGAGCTCAAGTGATCCTCCCACCTCAGCCTCCCAGAGTGCTAGGATTACAGGTGTGAGCCACCACAGCTGGCTAGGGTTACATTCTTGATATTTTGTGATTTGTGTAGTATTCCAGATCATGCA
This sequence comes from Microcebus murinus, assembly GCF_040939455.1. Taxonomy (NCBI): domain Eukaryota; kingdom Metazoa; phylum Chordata; class Mammalia; order Primates; family Cheirogaleidae; genus Microcebus; species Microcebus murinus. The sequence continues at coordinate 89,724,032 of NC_134110.1, read as the reverse complement.
TATCTAGATTAAAAAGTTATTTTGTGGTATTAACATATGCAGTAATAATAATCTTTTCTGCATCTGAAAGTTTTTGATCAATTGGATTTTCACATGAGGAATACCACAGTGAGTGGTTCTTATTTTTTTGTGTAGAATTGATGTAGCCATTGAATTTTTTTCAGCAGGGTGCCAGTGTGATTAGTGTTGTATTTTATGACAATTAGTCTTATTATATAAGTGTGCTGGATATGTGTAAGTATGCTGGGAGAAGGGAGTTGTGGAGACAGTAACAGAAAGTTGTTGTTGCTATCCGGGTGAAATGTGGAAATGAGACTTATCCATGGTTAATGGCCATGAGAATAGAAAGGAGGGGCCTCATATGAAATGAATAAGAGAGTCATCCACTCAAAATTATAGTGAGGGTTTGGGACACTGTTATTGAGCCATTAATAGAAAACAAAGAGAGGGAATTGGTTGTGATGCATTCATTTTGGATGGGTGTGTTAAATTTAAGGGACTTATAGAAGATGTTAGTGGAAAATGTCTAGATTATTGGAAAAATGGGGTTGGGGATAAGAATATTTTGTTATTTAGGAAGATTTTGACTAAAGACAGGCTTGAGAATGATTAATGTACCTTGTGTTTGACATAGTAGGTACTTATAAATTATGAAATTAATTGAAGAGGTACTAATACATGTCATTTTTTCCTTGTATGTTTCTTGCATATTCAGTAAATCTTTGATATAATTAAACATGGAGTTTTTTCCCCCCCTTAGTTTCTAGGGCCATGTGATTCCCAAGAGTTAAAAGATTGCATTCTTAGGCCAGCACAGTGGCTCATGCCTGTAACCCTAGGACTCTGGGAAGCTTAGACTGGAGGATCCCTTGAGCTCAAGAGTTTGAGACCAGCCTGAACAAAAGTGAGACCCTGTCTCTACTAAAAATAGAAAAAATTAGCTGGTCGTGGTGGTGCACACTGTAATCCCAGCTACTCGGGTGGCTGAGACAGAGGATCCCTTGAGCCCAGGAGTTTGAGGTTGCTGAGAGCTAGGCTGACGTCATGGCACTCTAGCCAGGGTGACAAGGCGAGACTCTGTCTCAAAAACAAAAACAAAAATATTTGCATTCTTTTCTTACTACTGTCTAGGAGGTGAAGATCGAGAACTTATTCAGAGAAAGAAAGAGAAATATAGACAAGAACTATTGGAACAAATGGCTGAGCAACAGAAAAACAAGAGACGGTAATGAAAGGTTTGCATTTAAAAGAAAGGTTTTGAATTTAAAATGCATTTGTATAAAATGTCATGATGTTTAAATAAGGGGCTGTTTTTCCTAATATTATTTTTGATTTTTTAATCACTTATATTTCAATCTCCACATTGTAAATCATTAAGGGAAATAAAACCATGACAGTGTTTGTTTTCTTTGTCATAGATAACAAATGAGATTATGTATATATATTCTATAGTAGGCGTTTTGCTTCCTTCATTGACTACTTCAATTTTTGATTTAGGGTAGCATTTAATGTTCTGTATGCCTATTGGATTATTCCACATATAATAAAAATATAGAAGTATTTTATCTTTTTTCCATCTGAAATGGATAAGCACACCCATATATGCAATATAAAAATAATTTTATGATAAATCACAAGTATTTATATTGTATATAAATATCAGTGTTTATAATCTTTCTTGTAGAAATATTTGTGAAATGTTAATTATAGTTCAAAATTAGGAATAGGGATCTTGATTTGAGAGAATCTGAGACTGTTGTCTTTTAGTTTTGCCTTTTTCTCTATGTCTTAGAGGAAGCTAAGTCTTATCTTAGTCATCTTTAACATCATTTTCTTAAAAACCCTTATTAGAAAGAGTGGTGGTAGTTATATTTAAATTTTTACCCTTCTTTTTGCTAACTAAAAATATACATGTGCCCTAAAAGAGGGTTTTTGTTTGACAAAGTATTTATTTTATTTTTGTATTTTGTGTGAATTGCTTAGTCTTTGAGGTACTCCAGGCACTGGTTTAGAGTTATATATTGTGTCAGTTACATGTGCATTCCAGTTTACTTTTCATCAAGTCAGAAAATTGGATTTTCAGTATTATTTAAGGCTTTATTGTCAATTCAGGAATAATTTGTATTTGGAGATGTATTGCATAGACTTTGTGTGTAAGTTCGTTTCAGTGATTATAATTTTGATAATATTTACTATAACTTTTTAATATATAAAACTTAAATTTTGTTTAGAGAAAAAGATTTAGAACTCAGGGTTGCAGCTTCTGGAGCACAAGACCCTGAGAAATCGGTAAGGGTTCTTGGCATCTTTTGTTGTTTAATGTTTCATTAAAATGAGCCTTAAATGTGGTAGCAGATGGGAATAGAGGATATTGGGAGAAATGTTAGAGTAGACCAATTTGAATAGTAATAAAATAAACTTAATTTAGTTTTAATAAAATGTAAATTTTAACTCTTATCTGTTATTTCCCTCAGATAATTTTTCCTTTTTCATTTCTGTATCATATTTTAAGTTTATTTTAAATTAGTCCTCTCTGCCTTATTCACATGTGCTATTCCATGGGAAAGTTATCTCATTTAATTTACAATTATGTTGATATTTTTCTTGAGTATATCTTGACCACTTTTCTTATATTAGAGTGATTTCCAAAGAAACCAAAAGCTTAAATTATAGTCATAAAGCATTTTAGTAATTCTTAATGTTAAATCAGAGAGGTAACAATCTTATTTTTACTTTAATTTTTTGCAATTCATCATTAAATGGAATGAATTACATCATTGCAGTTAAGTAAGGAAGAGGTAACAATTTATTTCTCTTACCACAATGTGCTTTTTCTGTAATTGGATATGTAATCGTTTGCTAAGGCAAGTGTTGTTTCATCTTTGAATGATGATTAAGACCTTTAATTTCATTAAAAAGTTTATGAAAAAGTTTATTCTTCAAAAGGATATAGCAAGTTAAAATTATTCAAGTATAGGAAACTTTTGATTTGCTTTTACTTATGCTAGGTACATATCCTGTGGGTTATCTGTTTAAAAAAGTTTAATACTGTGCCAGCATCACCCTCAATATGCTTCTACTGCTCATAGAAAAAAATATTTAGAATAACCTGAGAAATCATTCCTGATAAGATAGTAGAAAAAAGGTAAATTTCAAAGCCAAATATATTTTCTTCTATCAATAAATACCTTTGAAGCAGCTTTTATGATCAAAAACTTTACAAAACTTGAGTTTTTTAATGTAGTATGTTGGCATGTTAAATTGTAGATTCATGGTTACATTAGTGTGTGACAGACCTTCTTATTTATCTTTGAATTGAAGCCCCTGTATAGTATCAATTGATTTGTGAGAATAAATAGATAGATATCAGTGACCATTAGACCATTACTTTTGGATTTCCTTTTTTTTTTTTTTAATTTATACTTTTTTTTTTTTCTTTTTTTCCTTTTCTTTCTTTTTTTTTTTTTTTTTTTTTGAGACAGAGTCTCGCTTGTTGCCCAGGCTAGAGTGAGTGATGGCGTCAGCCTAGCTCACAGCAACCTCAAACTCCTGGGCTCAAGCAATCCTGGTGCCTCAGCCTCCCGAGTAGCTGGGACTACAGGCATGCGCCACCATGCCCGGCTAATTTTATATATATATTAGTTGGCCAATTAATTTCTTTCTATTTATAGTAGAGACGGGGTCTCGCTCTTGCTCAGGCTGGTTTCGAACTCCTGACCTCGAGCAATCCGCCCGCCTCAGCCTCCCAGAGTGCTAGGATTACAGGCGTGAGCCACCGCGCCCGGCTTGGATTTACTTTTGATGTTCAAACCTTAGAAAAGGACACATTTATGATGTTCTAGAGTTGGGATTAGCAAAGTGTGGCCTGTGGTCAAATACATTTGCTGCCTGTTTTTGTAAATAAAGTTTATTGCAGCATAGTCTTGCTCATTCATATACATATGGTTAATGGCTGTTTTAGCACTGTGGTTGAGTCCATTCTTTGTGAAGAGACTACATGGCCTTGTAAAGCCTAATATATTTACTATCCGGCCCTTTACAGAAAGCATTTGCTGACCCTGTTCTATAGAATAATTTGATATCAGAAATGGCAATTTAAAAAGTATGACAGCATAGTGTGGTAGTGTATAGAAAGAATGTTACAGGTGTATTTAGAATTAATATCTGGCTATAGTCTTTGCTCAATTATTTATTAACAGACCCTAGGTGATTTATGTACTTCTCAGGGAGCCTCAGCTACCCATTTATAAAATAGGAGTTAGGTCCTCAAAATCTTTTATAGCTGTGAAATTCTGTTGTTCTGTGAATATCTTAAGTACCTGTTGGGATAGAGGGTCTTTTGAGGTCCTTTTCTTCTTCAAATTTATGATAATATGTAACAAACAGGTTTTTTTCCCCTTTATTTTAGCCTGATAGACTAAAGCAGTTTCGTGTGGCACCAAGACACTTTGAAGAGAGGATACCACCTGAGAGACCCAGAGTAGCTTTCCAGACACCTCTCCCTCCTTTATCTGCCCCATCTGCCCCACCCATGCCATCAGTTCCCTTGGGGCCTTCTCAAAATGAAGATTTGCACAATGGATTCAACTGTGCACTTGGTGAAATGGTGCCTCCCAGGTGCTTGTTTAAAATGTTTTGTGTTTGGGAATTAGATAAGGTATTGTTATGTTTTGTGTTTAGGAGGATGTGCTGAAGCAGATAACCTTATCCATTGTGAGTTTGCATAATTAACCTCTTTGTCAAATAATTTCTCTTCAGATTTGTTTTCATTGTTGGTCTTCTCTCTGCTATTGTAAAAACAAGGGAAATCCTTACAACATTCTTTTGTTATTTAAAGATGATTTTGTGTTTTTAGAATGAATCACCAAGTATATTTTAGAATCTAATTTTAGGTTATATTTTGGGATATCTCTTTTTAATATCTTTTAACATATAAAAGCTATACATTTTCCTTAATTCTGTTATTTCCACTTGGCAAACATTGAATTCTTTAATTCATGTGGAAAACATTTCTAATATGATTCTTTTATATATATGATTTTATTTTAGCTTCTGTTTCTCTTAAGCTCATTCTCTGTGATTACTTAGGGGCCATGCAACTTAAATAAAAAGTGTTGAGATTATAAAACCTATAACTTAGGTATTGGGGTAAAGATTTGATTTCTATAGATAAAAAGGCATCATGCTATACTAGACTGCATATAAAGAAAATCATGTTGTTAACACTGATATATTTTCTCAGCTATACTTTCTTCTCTTTGTAAGACTTGAGGTTAGTTTTCGCTCAATATTAATTTTTTAATTATAAATATGTATTAATATTTCAATTTATAGATGTCTTTCTCAACTTTTTTGAACATTGATATTTTCTGACCTATACTTGCTTTTTTCATAGGACTTGGTCTTTTATTTACTACTAACAAACTATAGGACTGTGTTTAGTGTATTTATCAGGTGTTTTGTTTTTTTTCATCTGATGGCTTCTCCACTCAGTAGACTGGAAGAGATTGGAATTACAGAGCATTATATGGTGGTCTCTTCTTTGGATCAAGGATGGAAATGGTTGGCTTCTCTACCTGGATTTTGGGCAAACCACACCTTTGTTGAGCCTAATTTTCTTATTTGTAAAAGTGGAAAAGTAATTTTTTTTCCTTATCTACAATTACAGCATTGTTGTGAGGATTTAATATTATATAAATCTTATATAAAATTAGACTTGATGATGGCAATACCTTTTCATAAGTTATTCAAGTTTTTGTTGATGTATCTTTGGAGTGAGGATAGATACACTGAGTGGCTAGTAAATATGAAAAATATTCACTACTTAAGAGAACTTCATTGCCTTCTTAGTTCTTCAGAATTATTTTGAAGTGTATGACAAGGGAGAATCTGTTAAGATACACTCAAAAGTGAGAATATTGTTCATTTAAAGGAATTTCCCTTTCTGTTTTTATTGTTGGAAAATATTGCATTGGTGGAAATACAGAGATATTTCCAACTCTAATGAAGTGCTGAAGTAGAGGTTTTCAGAAGTTTTATTAAATTTATGAAATACTAAAGATTATGTCAAGACTTTACTATTGATATTTTAGTGGTTTTATATTTCATATACGGTTGACTTCCTTTGAAAGAATAATACATTTTACAGTTAAAAGCACAACCTTTCAAACCATTTATGTATAATCATACTGTTTTGTACTCTTTGCCTTTTCTTCTTGGACGGTCCTTCCTCTCTCTCTGAGTAACTCACTCTAGTAAGATGGCTCGAGCATTGCCTCTTCTGAAAAGCCATGCTTGTGGTTTCTTCCTGTCCCTTATGTGATTTAGATGTCCCTGCTCTGTGTTCCATAGCACTCTGTATCTACTTCTATTATTTTATTTACTATACTTGGCTGCAGCTATTTGTTTCTGTGTTATTCCCAAGGGACAGGGACCATGTCTGTCTTTGTTTGATACTGGCACATAGTGACTATAGGATATTAACTGATTGGATATTAACCTAAGTTTTTGTCATACATAAATGTACTGGAAATTGTGAAATTCTATGCTATATTATTTGTTTTTTGAATGATAATTTTTGACGAATGATTACAGCAAGGTGATGGCTTTTTCTAGTGATTGGATTTTCAGTAATATTTTTGCAAAAGAATAATATCTTGATTTTTTAAAAAATTTGCAATGAAATATTGAGAACTTTTCATTTTTCTATTGATACAGGATTGGACCTTTGCCTCCACCTCACCTACTACCACCTTTGGCTACTAACTTTCGAACTCCTTATGATGATGCATACTATTTTTATGGGGCCAGAAATACTTTGGATCCCAGTCTTAGTTATTGTAAGTTATCTATAGTGTAAGCATTTTTTCCTCAGTGGTTCAATAAGGAAAACTGATTTTTGTGCAAGCCAAAAATCTCTAAATGAGAAAAGTACAACTTTGCTTAATTCAAATATTATACATTTATTGCCTTAAGATATCCTGTTTTAAAACCCAGCTATATTTCACAGTTATTTCCTTTTCATCTAGATTTAAGAAATGACTGTTTTCTGTTTTTTGGGGTTCTTTGGTAACTCTTAACCCAGAAGGAAATACTGATGCTTTTCCTTAGTTAACATTTTCATTATGTATCTTTTTCTTTAGGGATAAAGTGTTATTAAATGGGTACCCTGAAATAAATGTGTTTTTTTTTTTTTCCTTTTAAGATGGTTCAGGAATGATGGGAGTACAGCCTACAGCTTATGTTAGTGCTCCTGTCATCCATCAACCAGCACAACCTATTGTGTAAGTTGTTAGTTAAAAGAATAATTTTTTTCCTTCATTTTATAAAAATTTTGTTGAAATACACATAATATAAAACTTATCATCTTAATATTTTTAAGGGTACTATTTAGTGGTATTTAATATGTTTATGATGTGCAACCATCATCAGCATCTCCAGAACTCTTTTTATCTTATAAACTGAAACTCTCTACCCGTTAAACAATAATGGTATAACTCCCCATCCCCTGACAATCACCATTCTGCCATCTGTCTCTGATTTTGACTACTTCAAGTACCTTACATAAGTGAAATCATACAGTGTTTGTCTTATTGTGACTGACTTATTTCACTTAGCATAATGTCCTCAAGGTTCATCCAGGTGGTACATATGTCAGCATTTCCTTCCTTTTTAATGCAGAGTAATATTCCATTGTATGTGTATACCAAATTTTGCTTATCCATTCATCCATCCATGAACACTTGGGTTGCTCCACATTGTGGCTCTTGTGAATAATGCTACTATGAATATGAGTATACAGATATTAATATCTCTTTGAGACCCTGTTTTAAATTATTTTGGGTATATGCCCAGAGCTGGAATTACTGGGTCATATGATAATATTGTGTTTAATTTTTTGAGGAACTGCTGTATTGTTTTCCATAGTGGCTGTACCATTTTATATTCCCACCAACAGGGCATAAGGGTTCCAATTTCTCCACATCCTTGCCAATACTTGTTATTTTTTGTCTTTTTGATATTAGCCATGCTAATGAGTGTGAGGGGATATCTAATTGTAGTTTTAATTTTGTTTCCCCATTGATTAGTGATGTTGAGCATCTTTTCATGTGCTTGTTAGCCATTTGTGTATCATATTTGGAGAAATATCTATTCAAGTCTTTTTCCCACTTCTGAATTGGATTGTTTTTTTGTTGTTGAATTTTAGGAGTTCTCTCTGTATACTGGATATTAATACTTTATCAGATAAATATGTGATTTGGGAATATTTTCTTCTGTGAGTTCCTTTGTACTCTGTTGATATTGTCTTTTGATGCACAAGATTTAAAAATTTTTGAGAGATCCAGTTTGTCTATTTTGTTGTTGTCTGTGCCTTTGTTGTCATATTCAAGAAATCTTTGTCAAATCCAATGTTATAAAACTTTTGCCTTATATTTTCTTCTCAGAGTTTTGTAGTTTGAGGTTTTACGTTTAGTTCTTTGATTCATTTTGAGTTAGTTTTTGTGTATGGTTTTAGGAAGGGGTTCATTGTCATTCTTTTGTATGTGGCTAGTCAGTTTTACCAAGCACCATTTGTTGATAAGACTATTCTTTCTCCATTGAATGGTCTTGGCATTTTTTTTTTTTTTTTTTTTTTTTGAGACAGAGTCTCACTCTGTTGCCCAGGCTGTGGCATCAGCCTAGCTCACAGCAATCTTAAACTCCTGGGCTCAAGCAATCCTTCTGCCTCATCCTCCTGAGTAGCTGGGATTACAGGCATATGCCACCATGCTTGGCTAATTTCTTTTTCTATATATTTTAAGTCGGCCAATTAATTTCTTTCTAATTTTAGTAGAGCTCTTGCTCAGGCTGGTTTCGAACTCCTGATCTTGAGCGATCTGCCTGCCTCGGCCTCTCAGCGTGCTAGGATTACAGGCATCAGCCACTGTGCCCAGCCTTGGCATTCTTGTTGAAAATCATTTGAAAAAATATGTGAGAGTTTATTTTTGGGCTCTCTGTTCTGTTCCCTTGGTTTATATATCTGTCTTTCTCCCAGTACCACAGTGTTTTGATTTACTATAGTTTTCAAAGTTTTGAAATTAGGAAATATGAATCCTCCAGCTTTGCTCTTTTTTTTTAATATTGTTTCAGCTATTTGGGCTCCCTTGAGATTTTGTATGAATTTTAGGATGAGTGTTTCTATTTTTGTAAAAACAAAAGTCATTTGGATTTTAATAGGGATTATATTGAACCTGTACGTTGCTTTGGGTACTATTAATATTTTAACAGTGTCTTCCAATTCATGAATATGGGATGTATTTCCATTTATTTACGTCTTCTAAAATTTCCTTCAGCAATGTTTTGTAGTTTTCCTTGTATTGGACTTTGACTGCTTAGGTTAATTCCTAGGTGTTTTAAACTTTTTGATGCTTTTATAAATAGAATTGTTTTTTTTTTTTTTGAGACAGAGTCTTGCTTTGTTGCCCAGGCTGGAGTGAGTGCCATGGCGGCAGCCTAGCTCACAGCAACCTCAAACTCCTGGGCTCAAGCAATCCTGCTGCCTCAGCCTCCCAAGTAGCTGGGACTATAGGCATGCGCCACCATGCCCAGCTAATTTTTTCTATATATATTAGTTGGCCAATTAATTTCTTTCTATTTATAGCAGAGACGGGGTCTTGCTCTTGCTCAGGCTGGTTTTGAACTCCTGACCTCGAGCAATCCACCCGCCTCAGCCTCCCAGAGTGCTAGGATTACAGGCGTGAGCCACCGCACCCGGCCTAGAATTGTTTTTAAAATTTCTTTTTCGGGATTGGCACGGTGGCTCACGCCTGTAATCCTAGCACCCTGGGAGCCTGAGGTGGGCAGATTGTTTGAGCTCAGGAGTCTGAGACCAGCCTGAGCAAGAGTGAGACCGTGTCTCTACTAAAAAAGTAGAGAGAAATTAGTTGGACAACTAAAAATATGTAGAAAAAATTAGCCAGGCATGGTGGCGCATGCCTGTAGTCCCAGCTACTCAGGAGGCTGAGGCAGTAGGATTGCTTGAGCATAGGAGTTTGAAGTTGCTCTGAGTGAGGCTGACGCCCAGCACTCTAGCCTTGGCAACAGGGTAAGACTCTGTCTCAAAAAAAAAAAAATTATTTTTCAGATAATTCATTGTTTATGTATACAAATACGACTTATTTTTGTGTGCTGACTTGTATCCTGCTACTTTGCTGAATTCATTTAGTAGTCCTAACAATTTTTTGTGGAATCTTTAGAGTTTTCTATGTGTAAGATCATAACATCTGTGAACAGAGATAATTTTACTTCTTCCTTTCTGATTTGGGTACCTTTTGGTTTTTTTCTTAATTACTATGGCTAGAATTTCTAGTACTATATTTAATAAAAGTGGCAAAAGTGGGCATCCTTGCCTTGTTCTATAGTTTTCCTTCTTTGTGATGTCTTTGTCTAGCTTTGGTAACAGGGTAATGCTGGCTTTATAGAGTGAGTTAGGAAATGTTCCCTCCTTTTTAATTTTTTGGAAACGTTTTAGAAGGATTGGTGTAAGTTATTCTTTAAATGCTTGTTAGAATTCGCCAGTGAGACCATCTGGTCCAGGGGTTTTCTTTGTGGGAGACTATTGATTATAGATTCAATCTCCTTAGTCACTAATTATAGTTCTGTTCAGATTTTCTTTTTTGTAAGTTAGTCTTGGCAGGTTTTTATTTCTAGGAATTTGTCCATTTCATCTAGGTTACCCAATCTGTTTATAATATTCCCTTATAATCCTTTTTTATTTTGATAAGATAAAGAGTGATCTTATAAAGGATCCCTTTTTTTTTTTTTTTTTTTTTTTGCAGTGAGACATTCCTCTGCATAAAGGATCCCTTTTTTTAAAACCGGATTTTAAAAGAAGACTTAGAGTCTTTCTGTTGGCCATTTTAGCTAAACATTTGTCAATCTCATTGATCTTTTCTAAGAACTAACTATTGGTTTTGTTGATTTTTCTGTTGTTTTTTTAGTTTTAATTTCATCGATTTCTGCTCTAATCTTTTTTATTTCCCTGCTTATGCTTACTTAGGGTTCAGTTTGTTCTTATTTTTCTAGTTTCTGGATATGGAAGGTTAAATTATTGATATGGTATCTTCTTTTTTAAATATATGTAATTACAACAAAATTTCCTCTTAGTACTGTTTTATCTGTATTCTTTAAGTTTTGGTATGTTGTCTTTTCATTTTCATTCATCTCAAGATATTTTCCCTTTGTTTTGAGAGAGAGAGTGTCACTTTGTCACCCTGGGTAGGGTGCTGTGGTGTCATCGTAGCTCACTGTGAAACTTCAAACTCCTGGGCTCAAGTGATCCTCCTGCCTCAGCCTCCCTAGTAGCTGAAACTATAGGTCCATGCCACCGTGCTAATGTTTTCTATTTTTGGTGGAGGCAGGGTCTCACTCTGGCTCAGGCTGAGTTCGAACTCCTCACCTCAAGTGATCCTCCCACTTCAGCTTCCCAGAGTGCTAGGATTACAGGTGTGAGCCACTGTACCCAGCCCCAGTTTCTTTTTTGATTTCTTCATTGACCTGTTTTTTTATTTTGGAGTGTGTTAATTTTCACATAATTGTGAGTTTCCCAAATTTCCTTCTGTTACATCTCTATTATAATTACATTGTAGTTGGAGAACATACTTTGTATGATTTCAGTTATTCCTTTTTAATTTATTGTGGCTTATTTTATGACCTAACGTAGTCTGTGCTGGAGAATGTTCCATATGCGCTTGAGAAGAATGTGTATTGTCATGTTGTTGATTGCATTATTCTATCAGTGTCTCTTAGATCTAGTTGGTTTATAGTATTGCTTATTTCATTTCCTTGTTTACTCCTCTGTGTAGTTCTGTCTATTATTAGAGGTGGGGTATTGAAATCCCCAGCTATTATTTTTGAATTGTCTATTTCTCTAATTCTGTCAGTTTTTACTTTCTTTGTCTTAGGTTGTTATATGTGTACATGTTTATAATTGTTATGTCTTACTAATGATCTGAACTTTTTATAAGACATTTTGTCTCTGGTAACAATTTTTTTCTTAAAGTATATTTTTTTGTGATATAAATATTGCTATTGTGGTTCTCCTTTAGTTAATGTTTGCATGGCATATACTTTTCCATATTTACCCTCCATCTATTTGTATATTTGAATCTAAAGGGTATCTCTATGTAGACCAAATTCAGTTGCATGCTTGTTTTTATTTACCTTTTTACTCATTCTGCCAGCCTTTGCCGATATATACATTTAATGTAATTCCTGTTAAGGTAGGATTTATATCTGCCATTTTGCTATTTTTTCAATATGTCTTATATATTTTTTGTTCCTGTAATCCTCCTTTATTCCTTTCTTTTATGTTAAATATTCAAAATCATTCAACTTTAATTTCCTTGTTTCTTTCTGTATAATTTTGAGGCTTTTTTGTGGTTTCCTTGCAGATTAAAACTAACATCTTCATTTAAAATAATTGAGTTTAGATTAATAACAACTTAATTTCAATGGTGTACAAACTTTTTCTCCAATATAATGTCATTCTTCTACCTCTACTTGATGCTGTTGTCGTACAAATTACATCTTTATACATTTAAGTCTGTCACCACAGTTTCATAATTATTGCCTTATGTAGTTGTCTTTTAATCAATAAAGTAGAATAGAGTTACAAACCATAGGTACATTTGTAATATCTTTCATATTTACCTACATAGTTATCTGGTGCTCTTTATTTCTTTGTGTTTACTTCAGCTGATGTTATACGTGGCTACCAAAATCCCTGTTAACTTAATGGTTAGCCCATCATTGGACTGAGATTTCTTTAAAGGCTTTTGAACCAAAAAGTCTCCCAGCTTATGCACAGGTTTCTGTGTGTGTGTGTTGGGACATGCCTTCAGTACCTTGGCAGTTTACATCTTTGGTTTAGCTTCATATTTGACTTGCACAGAGCCTCAATGCCAATTAGAGGTGAGAGGTTAGAGTGTTCTCAGAGCTTTACTAGGTATCTGCATAACTGTACACACATGTGGCTTTCTAAATTACCAGGAATATGTTGGCATTTTTTAAGCCCTCATGGATATGTCATTTCCCAGATTTTTCTTGTAATTTTATTGGTTAGCCTTTTGCTTGCCCTGTTGGTATCACTGTCTTGGATATCTGTGTTGTTAAATAATTGCTGCTGATAGTTTTCTACAAACACCTCAGGATGGGGAGTTCTGAGTCTGATGAAATAAAGACAGGGCTAGTGAATGGGGCTTTTCTTGAGAGCTGCCAGATGAGTCAAATAGTGACATTTTTCTAGAGTTTTTTTTGAGGGGAGCTCCAAGCCTATTCTGCCTGTCCATTGGATGATAGGCTACTCTACTGGTTTCATAACAACTGTCTTTGGAAGGCTGTTAGATTTTAAGACTATAGTAGAACTAAGGAGAAATTGAATGGTAAATGGCAAGTTCAAATGCCACAAGGTTTACTATTCTTCCTGAAAATCAGGCTTTAAAAAAAAAAAAAGCAAACTCTCCTGGGGTTGTTGCAAGCCCTTCATTAATTTCCAGATATCTTAACTTGGGCTGGTGTAACAAAATATCATGGAGTGAGTGACTTAAACAACAGACATTTATTTCTCAGAGTTCTGGAGGCTTGGAAGTCCAAGATCATGGTGTAAGTGGATTTAGCTCTTGGTGAGGGCCCTTTTTCTGGCTTGGAGACAGCTGCCTTCTCGCTGTACCCTCACATGGTATAGAGAGAGCAAGTTCTCTGGTCTCTCCCCACCACCCTTTCTCTTCTTATAAGGGTACGTAATCCCCTCCTGAGGACTGTATCCTTCTGATCTCATCTAAACCTGATTAACTCCCCAAATCCCCATCTCCAAATACCATCATATGGTGGTTAGGGCTTCAAGATATGAACACAATTCAATCCATAGCACCAGAATTATAAAAAAGTAGGTTTTAACAATTTTGAGTAGTGTTCTCATTGCTTTAATGGAGTAGCAGATTTTCAAAGGTTTTTATTCTGCCATCTGGAAATACTTTCTATAAATCAGTTTTAGAACATTTTCTTGCCCCAGTAAGATCTCTCTGCTCATTTATAGTTAATCCTGATCCCCATCCTCAGTGTAGTTTTTTAAGTTATTTGTTTTCTATTAAATTTTTCTGAATGTCACATTAAAAAGTATGAACTTGTTATATAATAATAAAAGTTAGATAACTGAATGATCAGCTGAATTTTCTTACCACCAAATACTTTTCAATGTATCTGTTTATTTCCAAGCACTTTGGCCTAATTAGATAGAGGTGGAAGGAACCTGTGACTCTGTTAGCTATTTTGGTGTACACACTATCTTCTTTCCATATACTTTTTTAGCACAATTTAATCTTTGTATCATTTGGGAGGATGGTAAAGATTTTGATTAGCTTTAGTCTTTCATAAGTATAGATGTGGTGTTATATTTCTAGGGTAACCACTAAAAGTATGGGAACAGAAGGTCCAGCTTACATAATAGAGGAAAAAATTCAAAAAGGAAGAACCACAACAAAATTGAGAAATGTTTTATTTTAGTAACTGATCTTTTTCAACTTCGGAGATGGAATGAGTTAAGAATTTGCTTAATTTACAAAAGGAGAGAAAAAAACCATAAGTTTAAGGTACCTACTTAACCTGGTTATAAATCAAATTAAATTTGGTATCAGTAAGTAGTTAAGTACCTAGTTCAAAATTCCAGTACAAAGAGAAAGTTTGTTATACTAGATACCAAAGCAAAATCGAAGCTACCTGTTACTTATAAGACATATATTTAAATAATGGCATAGAAAAGTTCAAAGTAAAAGATATAGTAGAAGAATATGAATTAAAACGTTTATTTAGCTGTATTAACATCAGATAAAATGTATTTTTCAGTCATAGGATGAGGAAAAAATAGGATGTTTTGTAAAGAGTAAAGGTTCATTTTAGGTGGACAAAATGATTAAAAATTTTTGTGTACCCAGTAATATGGCCTCAGAGCAAAATTTGAAATAACTATATGGAAAAAAGAGATAAATACAGAAGCATAGTGTGAGATGTTATCACTTTTTCTCATAAGTGATAGATACAGCAGATAAATAAAGTTTTAGAAGAATTCACTTAGCATAATTAACAAGCTTATTCTAATGGAAATGTATAAAAATGTACTCAAAATTTTAGAATACCTATTTTTACTAATCTCACAGGAATATTTATGCATATTTAATATCATTGCATCTTAGCCCTTAAAGCAAGTCTCAATAAATTTTAGTGGATTAATATCTTATGGATCATTTCAACTAGAGATCCATTTTAAAAATTAAAAATATTTCTATATGTTGGAAATTAGAAGATAAATTAGAAAATATATAAAATACGGTGAAAATTAAATGGTCATGCATCTAAGAAGTGGAAAGAAAGCAGTAAAGTAAACCCAAACAATCAAGGAAAGAAATAATAAAGAACAGAACAGAAATTAATAAAATAGAAACATACAATATAGAGGATCAACAGTCTAGCATAGGTTCCTTGAAAAGACTGATAAAATAGATCTCTCTTGAAGGTTGATCAAGATATAAGAGAGACAGGAGTAAATAAGAAATATTAAAAATGAAAAAGGAACTGTCAATATAGTAGTAAACTTTAAAAAGACAATAAGGATATATGAAATATTATGAATGATTCTTTGCCAATGAATTTGAAAATTTAGGTGAAGAAAAATTCCTATTAAAATTTAACTTAATAAAACTGACTTTTAGAAACCTGAATAATATCGAAACTATTAATAAATTGGATCCAAAGTTTCAATTCTTCCCACAAAATAAACTCTAGGCTTAGATGGACTGGTAAATTTTATTAATCATTCAACAAAATAATAAATCCAATCTTACACAAACTAATGCAGAATATATAATGAGGGAATACTTTCCAGCTACTATTATGAGACTGTCATAATCTTGATACATAAACCTGAAAAGGCTAGTATGGAAATGGGAAATTATAAGCTACTTTCACTCATGAGCATCGACATAAAAACTGTAAAACTGAACCTTGCAATGTATAAAAAGGATAATTCATCTAAATTAGAATTACTGTGGAATATAGGATGGTTAAATGCAGTAGAGCATATCAATTGAGAGCATGGACTTTGCAGCCAGATTGCCTTGGTTTGAATGCAGGCTTCACTAGTCATTACCTTGGGGCATGTTTCTTACTTTCACTCCTGGTCTGTTAATTGGGATAATCATGATATTAACTCTCAGGGTGGTTGTGAGGATTGAATGAATTAAAATTTATAAAGTGTCTAGAACAGTGTCTGATATATCTAAGAGCTAATTGGTGTTAGATATAAAATCAATTACTGTAATATACCATATTAACAGAATAAAGAAAAACTATATGATCATCTTAATAGATACAGGAAAAGCTTTAATAATTATCCATTAGTGATTTTAAAACTTAACAAAATAGGTTATAGGTGAACCTATTTAACTGAGAAAGCATAAACATGAAAAACCTACATCACGCATTTTACTTGATGATAGATTTAAAACATTCTTTTTGAGGTTATTCTTACTATCATCATTTCCCTTTAGGGCTTAATAATTTCAGCAACGGCAAAAATAAAAGTGAAAGGAACAAAGACAGGTACAAGGATTAGAAAGGAAGAGAGTAAACTGATATTCTTTTCAAAAGAATATACAGCTAAAATATTAGAATTAACATGAAAGTTTTAGCATAGTTACTAATTACAAAGTCAGTGTATAAAAAGCAGTTGCAGGAAATGGTGGTTTCTTAAAAAGTTAAACATAAACTTACCTATTCCTAGGCATACATCAAGAGAAATGCTCAACATCACTAATCATCAGAGAGAAATGCAAATTAAAACCAGAGTGAGATACCATCTTATACCATTCAGAATGGCTATTATTAAAAAATCAAAAATGAAAGATGTTGGCGAGGATGCAAAGAAAAGGGAATGTTTATATACTGTTGGTAGGAATGTAAATTAGTACAACCTCTATGGAAAACAGTAAGGAGATTTCTCAAAGAACTAAAAATAGAATTATTAGATCCAACAATCCCACTACTGGGTAACATACCCAAAGGAAAAGAAATCATTATGTTAAAAAGTTACCTGCACTCATATATTTATTGCAGCACTATTCACAATATCAAATATATGGAATTAAGCTAATTGTCCATCAGTGGATGACTGGATAAAGAAAATGTAAGTGTAGTGTATATACACTAAAGAATATACTACACAGCCATAAAAAAGAATGAAATCATGTCTTTTACAGCAACAAAAGTGGAACTGGAGGCCATTATATTAAGTGAAATAACTCAGAAGGTCAAATACCACCATGTTGTCATTTATAAGTGGGAACTAAATAATGTGTACCCATGGACATAGTGGGATGATAGACATTGAAGACTCGGAGGGGTGAGAGGGTAGGAAGGTAGGAGGAGAGGGAGGGATGAAAAATTACCTAATGGGTACAATGTACACTATTCGGGTGATGGGACTTCACAGCTGGGCAGTATGTCCATGTAACCAAACTGTGTTTGTACCCTTTAAATCTATAAAAAGAGAAAAAAATCCAAAAACTGTCTTGCACAGAACCCTCCACAACAGAAAACAAAAAAATATGTAATAAACAGACTTGTATATGAATGTTTATAGTAGCAGCAGCATTATTCACAATAGCCAAAAAGTAGGAACAATTCAAATGTCTCTCAACTGGTGAATGGATAAACAAAATGTATATTAGTCATACAGTGCAGTACTATTCAGCAATAAATAGTGATGAACTACTGATATGCTGTAATATGAATGAATCTTAAAAATATTATGCTAAGTGAAAGAATCTGTACATATTGCATGGTTCCATTTGTATTAAATGCCTAAAAAGAGCAAATCTGTAGAGACAGAATGCAGGTTATTAGTGATCACCTGGGCCTTGGGGTTAGGGAGTGAGTGGGTATTGATTGCATTATGGGTATAAGGGATATTTTTAGGTTATGGAAATGTTCTAAAACTTGATTGTGGTGATGGTTGCACAACTCTGTAAATTCTGTGAACATCATTGAATTGTATACAATTGACCTTTCATAACATGGGTTTGAATTGTGCAAGTCCACTTACATGCAACTTTGTTTTCAACCAAATGCAGATTAAAAATACAATATTTGCAGGATGTGAGACCCACATATATGGAGGGCCGACTTTTTGTATACAGAAGCTCCCTGGGGCTGACTTCCAGACTTTAGTATGTGTGGATCTTGACATAGGTGGAGTGTCTTGGAATCAGTCCCCCATGTATACCAAGGGACAACTGTAATTAATATCCCTACCATTTCCTCCCTTCCTCCCATCCTGATCTGACTGCATATGTCCTTAAACCCTTTCTTTTTTGGGCCAGAGAGGAGTTGATAAATAAAGGCCAAGAATTCGGGTCTGTGAGTGAGGAAGGATAATGAGTGAAATAGATATTGAGATAAATTGTTTACCATCTAATTTATAACTGGTATGTTTTAAGAGATTAAGTTTACTCAGCCAAACCTTCTCAGCCCTCTTTATTCGTTTATACCTGAAGAGAGCACCCTTGCTCTGAAAAAATTTAAGGTCAGTTGGGAACCATTTGCTCTTGTTTTCCTCATTTTCCCTTTTACCCGCTCATACTCCACTTTGGCATTATATATAAACATAGTTGTTTATGCTAATAAAAGATTGTAATAAGTTGGATAAGTTAAGTACACAAAGGAAACACATTATTTAAAATGATGTTGTTTTTGGAGACTTTTATAGTTTCTTTTTTATAATTATGATTTTATTATAAAACCAACATTTGAATTTATCTTTTATAATTTATATTTTTAAAAATCTGACTATCTCAAAGTGGATATATTCCTGTACTTAAACATGTGTTATGTTTAAGACACAGCACATTATTGCTTGTGATTTATATTAATATAACCACAATATGTTTAAAATTTTTTTTGTTTTCTTTTGAGTTTTTAAAAAATTGTATTTACTATAATTGTTTTATTCTTGAAATGACTAGGAAGTCATTTTATTAGTAAATCATTTGCTATTATGGTGTTACTTGAGGGACTTTTATTATGTTATTATTTCTGTATGTTCAGTAAAGTGCCTAAGTCATATTGTACTGCTTGATGAATTATCACAAACTTTTTTTCATTCCTGTGTAACTGCCACCTAGATCAAAAAATAGATCCAGCAAATTTGAAAGTTTCATGGACTGTCAAAGCAGAGGCAGGAGGGAAAGCTTAGGAAGGGGTCACTTAATTCTTCTTTGGCTTATAGAGAAATGTCCTTCTCTATTTTTAAATGTATTTATATGCCATACTATTTCAAAGGAGTTTCATTTTCTTCTTGCTTTGTCATAGATGGATTCAAATTATTTATTATTTAATTATTTGATATAGGAATACGATTGGACAGAATGAACTGAAAATTACAAATGATCATGCAATAAATTCAGGATTGGTTTTTGAAGATAAACCAAAACCTTCCAAACAGTCACTTCAGTCTTACCAAGAGGCTTTGCAGCAGCAGGTATTCATTCATTCCTTCATTCACTGTTGAACATCTTAAGTGTTAGCACAGTGGTCCCTTAGAATACAGAGTGTGAGGGGAGAATAAAAACTATATATTATAAAGAATTATAAAAACTACATATTATAGTTTTTATTTATTATAATTATAATTCAATATGGTAAGTTTTGAAATGGATACAGTGGAATGCTGTTTGAAACATAGGATAGGGCAAATAATTACCTGTGACAGTTGGGAGGGCATCTTCACATGGTAGTTGATACTTGAGCTGTGTGTTATACAATGAATAGCTTAGAAATTGCTGGTGCATACTATTATAGGATGTATACTAGGAATGAAATTGGTGTGGGAGAAAGGGTGTAGAGTTAGGTTATGCTGGATTGTGATCGACTGGCTAATAAGGGGTTTTCACTTTCATCTGTTACAGGCAGCCTAAGGAAGGAAATTTTAAGCTAAGAAAAAAAAATGACAGGATCGGTTAATGTGAGCAGATTTATCTTGTAGGAAGATAATTGGCTTTGGTGTGAACAATGGGGAAAGAGATGTGGCAGAGAAATTTTTTAGTAAATTATTGAGGTAGTTCAGTAGGGAGGTGGTGAGGCCCTGAACCAGATGGAGAAGATGGGAAGGACATCCAAGAGACAATTCTGAGGTTTCACTGACAGGACTTGGATATAGGGAATGAGAAAGAACAGAGGGCTTGAAGATGAGTGCAAGTGTTCCAATCTAGGAGAATAAAGACGCTATAAACCAAGATGTGGAATACAAGAAATATATCATGATTAGGGAGTAGGATAATGGATTCTGTTGTATAATAGTTTGTAATGTTTGAAGAGAGTTTAAGAGTTTACTGTCAACTTCAGGCTTCTAGTTTTCTTGCTATTTCTGCTATCTGTGCAGTTACTTCCTCCATTGAAGTCCTGAGGCCCTCAAAGTCATGCATGAGGGTTGGTATCAACTTCTTTCAAGCTCCTATTAATGTTGGTATTTTGACCTCCTCCCATGAGTGATGAGTTCTTAATGTCATCTAGAATGGTGAATCCTTTCCAGAAGGTTTTCATTTTACTTTGCCCAGATCCATCAGACAAATCACTGTTTATGGCAGCGATTGACTTACAAAATATATTTCTTAAATAATAAGACTTGAAAGTTGAAATTACTCCTTGATCCAAGGGCTGCAGAATGGATGTTGTATTAGCAGGAACAAAACCAGCATTCATCTCTTTGTATATCTTCATCAGAGCTCTTGGGTAATCAGGTGTATTGTCAATGTAATCTTTTGAAAGAAATCTTTCTGAGCAGTAGGTGTCAACAATGAGCTTCAAATATTCAGTAAACCAGGCTGTAAATAGATGTGCTGACATCTAGGTTTTGTTCTATTTCTAGAGCACAGGCAGAGTAAATTTAGCATTATTCTTAAAAGTCCTAAAATTTTCTGAATGGTAGAAAGCCAGCAGCTGCATTAGCCTCTAACAGAGACTCAGCCGGTCCTTTGAAGCTTTGAAGCCAGGCATTGGTTTCTCCTTGATAGCTATGAAGTCCTAGGTGACATCTTCTTCCAAGAGAAGGCTATTTTATCTACATGGAAAATCTGTTGCTTAGTGTAGCCACCTTCATCAGTGATCTTGGCTAGATCTTCTGGATGACTTGCTGCAGCTTCTTCTGTCAGCACCTGCTGCTTCACCTTGTACTTTTATGTTATGGAGATAGTTGTAACCTCATGAGCCAACCTGCTAGCTTCATATGTTTCTTCTGTAGGTTCCTCTCCTCTCTCAATCTTCACAGAATTGAAGAGAGTTAGGGCCTTCTGGATTAGGCTTTGGCTTAAGGGAATGTTGTAGGAGGTTTGATCTTCTATCCAGACCACTAAAACTTTCTCTGTGTCAGCAATAAGGCTGTCTTGCTTTCTTATCCTTCATGTGTTCACTGGAGTAGCACTTTTAATTTCTTTCAAGAACTTTGCCTCTTTATTCACAGCTAGGCTAATTGTTTGACACAAGAAGCCTAGCTTTTGGCTTATCTTTTGCTTTTCACATAAATGAGAGATGTGCCCTTTTACTTGAACACTTAGAGGCCATTGCAGAGTTATTAATTGGCCTAATTTTAATAATGTGTGTCAGGGATTAGGGAGGCCCAAGGAGAGGGAGAGCAATGGAGGAATGGCCAGTTGTTAGAGCAGTCAGAACCTACACACCATTTATCAGTTAAGTTTGCTATCCTATATGAGTGCTGTTCAGGGTGCCCCAATATAGTTATAATAGTAACATCAAAGATCACTGATCACAGAGCACCGTCACAGATATAATAGTCATAAAAAAGTTTAAAATATTGCAAGAATTACCAAAAGTTGACACAGAGTCATGAAGTGTGCACATGCTGTTGGAAAAATGGTGCTGACAGACTTGCTTGGTGCAGCGTTGCCACAAACCTTCGATTTGTAAAAAACACAATATCTGTGAAGTGCAGTAAAGTAAAGCACAATAAAACAAGGTATACCTGTACTTAAAGTAGCCCAACATTCCCCAAAGAGTTTTATGCCTTCAACCTCGCTGAAATCTGGGAATCAGGTTTGCTTAGGGAGAGTAGGTCTGGTGAGGTAGGGAGTAGAATTTGTGTCTGGGCAAATCCCTATGAAAGGATAGGTGACAAAGGAACATAAGGAGATCCTGATGATCCCATTGCAACTGGCAAGGTTAGGGAGGGAATGGCTCAGGTAGAAGTTGGGTGAGAGAGGGAGGTTGAGTCTGAAGTAGCCTTAGTGGCTGGAAAGGCCTTTGGTGGCATAATATGGGGGAACAGCTGGGATGTATTCCAGCCATTGGAATGTTTTTAAACTGGGTATTACATATACTGTGATTTTAAACTTTGCAGTGAAGCCTACTGAAAAAACATCTCCAATTTATTTTTGTAACATGGAAGAGGAAATAACATCTAGGATTACTAACCTCTTGTATCAGAATACTTGTCAGCACTTAATTTAAATATGTCTTATGTTAAGATTCGGGAAAGAGAAGAAAGAAGGAAGAAAGAACGTGAAGAAAAAGAAGAATATGAAGCTAAATTAGAAGCTGAAATGAGAACCTACAACCCCTGGGGAAAAGGTGGAGGTGGTGCTCCTCTCAGGGATGTGAAAGGAAATCTGATAAGTATGTTATTTCCCTTGACTTGTTTTAAAAATAAACTAAATTATTTTTCACTTTTTAAAAGAGTGGGGAGTAGAAAGCAATGTAGGAATCATAGCCTGTAAAGCAAGGTCTCTTCTGAGGTAGCTTAAGGCATGAGATAATAGATAGAATAACTGATATTAGAATAATTGATAATAGTTACAATAACAGGCTAGAAAGCCTTTCTTCTTCAGTGTTCTGTTCACTTTTTCTTATTACAAATTTTTCTTCCTTTAATGATAAAATCTAATTGCAGGGAAAACTTCATGTTGCTAAGTTTCTACCCAAACTAGTATTTAGAATATTTTCTTTATTTTCTAGTAAAAATGATAAAACTCATGCTACATGTTTTCTTTTTAAACTATTAAGATATCTTGATCTAAAATGGTATGGGAAGGAATCTAGTGTTTAATTATAATATATACAATATGCCTGCTCAGTGCAAACACTCCTTGGAAAAAGAAAACAAAGACTTGATCTTAGAAACTTTCTGGCATGTTGCATAATTCTTTCATTTATCTTTCAATTATGTACTCTCAAATTTTTTTGATCTAGTAATTACACAACAAACACTTTGAAAAGAGTGGCTTTATACAACTTATTATATATAGCTTGGTAAGTAAGCATGGGGGAATTGGCTTTAGGACCTCCTGTGGATACTGAAATCCGTGCAGGCTCAAAGCCCTTATATAAAATGGTATAGTATTTGCAAATAATCTATACATACACTCCTTTATACTTTAAATTGTCTCTATATTACTTATAATACCTTATACAATGTAAATACTATGTAAATTGTTATACTGTATTGTTTAGGGAATAATGACAAGAAAAATGTACATATTTAATACAGAAATTAGCATCGCTTTTTTGGGGGGTATATTTTCCATCTGCAGTTGGTTGAATCCACAGATGCAAAACCCACAGATGCAAAAAGCTGATTGTATATTAGGATGGTCTTTGATTAGCTTTTAGTTAAGCAGAATAAAAGTAGAGCAAAGATAATTGGTTTTTGAAAATTATTTAGTTAGAAATGAGAAATAGAGGATAATAAAGTACCAATTAAAATGGTAACAATGTGGATTTCTTGTTCTTTTTAGGTGTTGTGAGTTAATGTAGGAATAGGTGAGTGATAGGAGATTGTTTGGATATTGAGTTATTAGAGTTCTTATGTATTATTATGCCTTTGATTCTTCATTAAATATTGTTTTTTTTTAAAAGACGTATTTGAGGCCCACTTAATTTCATAACTTTTTTCCTTTCCAAAAGATTTGTTCCTCTCCTTCCTTAAGGATATATTTTTCTCAGGTTTGGAAGATTGGAACTCTTAGTACTTTCTCTATAGATGAGGTGATTTTAGGTGATGCATAGATGAACATTTCTTATTTTAATAGATTTAAGCGTTTGCTTGAAAATAGATTAAAAATAAGTGGTTTTTCATTTATGAATAGTGCTATAACATTTTTTTAAAGTAATTTCATGTATTAGTCTAGGCATTTAATAAAAATATTGTAATCATCAATCCCAAATTCTCAGAGGTGTAAGGCAGTATAAGTTTACTTCTCACTTATGTCCTGTTCTGATGCTGTTTGGTTGGTTCTCCTCCAAGAAGTAACTCAGGAATCCAACCACTTGCTTTATGTCACTCCTCCGTTTTGGAGTCCTTTGTAGCTGCACAGGCAAGGTCCAGGGGGCGCCGGGGAGAATAAGGTAAGGGTTTTTTTTTGTGGCCTGGCCTAGAAGTGGAGGAATAGCCCCTTTGCCTTGTGAACCTGCGGCCTCAAGACCACATGTGGTCCTTTGAATCACTAAGTGTGGCTCTTCAACCGAATCTGAACTTCACAGAACAAATCCCTTTATTAAAAGGATTTTATTAAAAGGATTTAGATTCAGTCAAAAGGCTGCACTCAAGGATCCAGAAGGTCCCATGTGTCCCTAAGGCTGCAGTTCCCAACCCTTGCCTGAGCTGGGAAGTTTAAGTTTCTTTATGCCCAGGAGGAGGACATGGGATTGATAAGCATAAGCATATTGTAGCAATCTTTGCTACAATAATTTAAATTGTGAATCAGTAGAAATATACTAGGTACCATGAAAGAGGTGCTTAAATGACTGAAACGTTGGTAAACGCTGGAATAAAGCAATTTACTAGGACTTTTTAGGCTCCCTCTAAGATTATTTCTGGTTCAAACAATACAATTATGGTGTTCTGTGTGCATTTAATTGGTGGAAGTGAGTAGGATAAGTTTGGGTTATTGAATTATAAAATTTTGTTCTAGAATTGCTTGACCTAATAAGAATGGAGATAAGTTTTCTGAAATCTCCATTTTTATTAAGTTTGCTTATTTAATGCTGTAGTCATTCCATGAAATAGAAAAAGTAAACTATTTTATCACACAGTGGAACTCTCTTTCGATGGTATTTTCAAAGCATGTGAATTCATCACTTAAAGAATATCAGTTTATTTTATATGTGGCTATTACATTTTAGAAAAGGGAATGTAATTTTTGTATTATTATATTTGAAATATGTAGTACAAAGCAGTGTGATGACAAGACCACATAGACTCTATACTTTATCTTGGCTAACTTGAATTCTGCTGCTGACTTTTCTAATGACTCCTATTCTGTTTTGATGTTTTATTCAAGGAAATTAATGAAATTGAATCTTTACCCTTATCTTAACTAAGATTCCTTTATAAGGTATAGTTGTTACAATTAAATATTAGAATCTGTTATTCACACAACTATAAGATAGCATTAACCCTTTCAAAATAACTTGATCTCATTTTAATTATTTGTACTTTAATCTGTTTTGTTTCTCAATTCTTTATTCATTAAAGTTTTTTATTCAAGGTCCTATAAAAAAACTATGTTCTAGTGTCTTTCAGTAGTTGAATGGATAAGGAAACTGTGGCATATCCATACTGTGATACTATTCAGCAATAAAAATGAATTGTTGATGCACACAACTTGGAAAACTCTCATAGGCATTAAGCTAAGTGAAAGAAGCCCTTCTCTGAAGGTTACATACACATGTATGTTTCCATTATATGATATTCTCAAAATGAGGAAAGTATAGGGAAGGAGAACAAATCAGTGGTTGCCAGGGGTTATGGGTAGAGAGAGGAAATAGCTATAAAGAGATAGCATGATGAAGTTTTTTAGATGATAGGATTTTTCTGTATCTTGATTATAAGTTATATTACATGAAATAAACGTGTTAAAAATTTATAAAACTACACCAAAAGAAAAAAGTCAATAAAAATAAAATTAAAAACTTAACCAACTTGAAAGATGACAATAAGTGTCTCATAGTTCTACTTGAATAATAGCACAATTAAACATTTCTTCATGTATGTTCTATTATATATTTGTATTTCTTTTATGTATTGTATTTGCCCTAGTTAGACTTATGTTTCCTTTTTATGTTGATTGAGGTATAATAAAATTCACTCTTTAAAAATTTAGTGAGTTTTGACAACTGATTCTAGTAACTATCACTACCACAGTCAGGATATACAACATTTCCAGCACTGCACAAAGTTCCCTGCATCCCTTTACTGTCAGTATTCTTCTTACCCATGCATCTACCCCTGCCAACCTGTGATCTGCTCTCTGGCATAATAGTTTGCCTTTTTTCCTGACATTTGTCTTTTAACATAATGTTTTAGAGATTCATCCATGTTGTTGCATATGTCTGCATATGTCAGTAGCTTATTTCTTTTTAATACTGAGTAGTATTGCGTTGTTTGGCGGTACCACGAATGTTTATCCATTTACCAGTTGATGGACGGATGTTTGCGTTCTTTCCAGTTTAAAGCTATTATGAATAAAGCTGTTATAAACATTCACTTACAGGTCTCTATATGAATACAAATTTTCATTTTCATTTCTCTTGGGTAAGTGCCTAAGAATGGGATTGCTGGGATGTATAGTAAGTATGTTTAACTTTGTAAGAAACTGCCAGACCATTTTCCAAATTGGTTGTACCATTTTGTATTCCTACCAGAAAACTAAGAGATTTCCAGTTTTGAATTTTCATCAGCACTTGAATTGTGTATCTTTATTAATAAAATTTTAGTCATTCTATTAATTGTATAGTGATACCTCATTGTTTATTTTAACTTTCTATTGTGAAATAATTTAAGACTTATAGAAGAGTTGCAAAGATGGTATAGAAAGTATCCTTCATCCTGTTTCCCCTAATGTTAACATCTTAGATAATCATGGCACAATGATTAAAACTAGAAATTAACCTTTAATTAATGTTATTAATTAAATCACATTCCTTATTTGGATTTTACCAGTTTCTCATGTAATGTTGTTATTCTATTATAGGCCCAAGTCCAAGATTTTATATTGCATTTAGTTCATGTCTCTTTAGTCTCCTCCAATCTGTGACAGTTTCTCTCTCTCGCTCTTGCCCTCCCCCCATGTATAATAGCTTTCTTGAGATCTAATTCCCATACCACATAGTTTACCCACGTAAAGTGTACATTTCAATAGTTTTTAGTGTATTCACACAGTTGTGCTACAGTCACACTTTAGAACATTTTCCACATTAAGTTGTCTTGATATCTTTATTAAAAATAAGTTGACCATAAACTTATTTCTGGATTTTCAGTTGTGTTCCACTGTTGTATTCCTTTTGCCTGTATCATACTCTCCTGATTGCTGTAGTTTTGTGGTAAGTTTTGAAAGTGTGAGTTCTCCAACTTTGTTCTTCTTTTTCAAGGTTGTTTTGACAACTTCTTGCAAGTTTTACTATTAGTTTTACTTCAACAAAATGTGGCAGGATTTTCATTGGGATTGCATTGACAATAGATCAATATTGGGGCAGGCAACATCTTAACAATATTGAGTTTTTTGATCCACATATGTGGAATATCTGTTCATTTATTTCTTTCTAGTTAGTTTTTTCTTTCAGCAGTATTTTGTAGTTTTCACTGGCAGATCTTGTATATAGCAATTGTATCCCTAAAGATATGGTTGATTTTTGTATATCATCCTTGTATTCTATGTCCTTGCTATAAACTCACTTGTTAGTTTTACTAGTTTTTTGTATATTCTTTGCAGGTTTTTTTTTTTTAATGCAGACAATCATATTACCTGCAAAGCTAGTTTTACTTCTTCCTTTCCAATCTAAATGTCTTTTATTTTACTTGCTTTTTGTAATAGTTAGGAACTCCAGTACAATGTTTAGAAGTCATGAAAGCAAACATTGTTGTTTGTTCAAGATTTTAGGTAGAAAGCATTGAGTCTTTTACCATTAAGCTAGTTACAGGCTTTTTGAAGGTTTTTCTTTTATCACATTGAGAATTTTTTTTTCTATTCTACTTTGCTCAGAGTTTTTATTATTCATGTATGTTGGATTTTGTCAAGTGCTTTTCTGCATCTATTGAGATGATAATGTGGTATTTTTACCCTTCTAACATATGGGTACCCTTCTAACAAATTACATTGATTGATTTTTGGATATTCAACCAGTTTTGCATTCCTAGGATATGCTGTGCTGCATTTGTCTTTTTTAATATATATTTTGTATAATTAGATTTGCTAATGTTTTGCTAGGGGATTTTGCATCTAGGCACATAAGAGACACTTGTCTGTTTTCATTCTCTTATGTCACTGTCTGGTTTTGGTATCAAGGTAATGTTAGCCTCATAACAAAAGTTGGGAAGTGTTTCTTCTGTTGGTAGAAGTTATCAGTAAAGCCATGTGGGCTGGGAATTTCTATTTTGGGAAGGTTTTAAACTATAGATTGAATTTATTTAATAGGTAAAGAAGTATTCAGTTTATTTCTTCTTTTATGAGCTTTGGTGGTTTGGATCATTCAAGGAATTTATCCATTTTATTTAAGCATTGAATTTACTGGCATAAGGTTCATAATATTTCTTCTTCTAATGTCTGTAGAACCTACAGTGATGGCTCCTCATTCATTCCTGATTTGCAGTTTATATATTCTCTTTTTTTCTTAATCAATCTGGCTGGAGGTTTATCAGTTTTATTGATATTTTCATAAAATAGCGTTTTCATTTATTTTCTTCCTGTCTCATGGATTTCTGCTTTTATTTCTACTCTTTTCTTCCTTTAGTTTGCTTTGTGCTTACCTTTCTTCTTCTAATTTCTTCACTTAGACACTTAGATTATGATTTGAGACATTATTTATTTTCTGTGAATTTAAATATGCTACAAATTTGCCTCTGAGTAGTTTTAGCTGTGTCTCACATATTTTGTTATGTTTTATTTTTTAATGTCATTCAATTCAACTTTCTCATTTTTCTTTTGGTTTTATTTGACCCATCAGTTATTTAGAAGTAGGTTTTAAAATTTTTCAAGTATATGGAGATTTTGCAGACAGTTTTCTTTTATTCTAGTTTGTATTCTGTTTTGTTGAGAAAATATACTTTTAATGATTTCATTGTTTTTAAGTATGTGAGATTTATTTTATGTACCACCAGTTAGATTTTTACTAACTTTAGAGACTGTGATCTCTGTAAGCGTATATATTTTAAACTAGGTTAATTTTGAAATATGCATTACCAGTAGTGGCTAGGGTTGGAAATTTTGCTTAACTTTCTGAATTAATTCCTTATAAAAGAATTTGTATGTCAGCCATGAATTATTGAATAATCGTGGGCTTATAGTAATATTTAACTTAGCCATTAAAAAATATTTTAGTGTGTATCTTCCACCAAAATATAAAGAGCAGCAGCTAACTTCTGAATTTAATTTCAAAGTATTCATTTAGGTTTATAAAAAAAGATAAAACAAAGAATGAAAACAAGTAATATTTATGTATGTTTATCTGTATCATATAAGTAAGTGCTGGTCTGATAAATTGTTTAGGGAGTAGAATTATAATATTTTCCCACTTATGAATCTGTGGCTTTTTTTTTTTTGGTTATTCTGTCAGTTATAGAATTATTCTTGTAATGTTTATAATTTTATATTAAGTGATATAATTTACATTTAAAATAAAGTCCAATCTTTGCAATTGGCAAATTACACTCTTGATTCAGGTACCTTTTTTTATTTTCAGTTTTTAGCTGATTTCAAATCTTATATTTTACCCCTTCACAGAAAGATGTAAAAGGAGTGACCAGTTGATTGACAAATCATTTTTTCCAGTAAAAGGCAACATGGATTTGTTTTGATTACTAAATCTGATAGTCTTAAATAATAATTATGTACTCTGATGAAATTAATTTTCCTCTTATATAAATACATTGAATATTACTCTAATTGAGAGGTCATTGTGTAACCACAATAGTAGATAATATGTTATTGAATTTGAAGTTTGTTTAGATATAGGATATTTATCTCTTAATGTACAGTTTGTGTAGTTGACTATCAAACTGAGATTGCATTTCCTAAGCACTTGCTAGTTTGGCAGCAGAGATCTGGGTATCATCTGGAAGGAATGGACTTGATATACTGCAGTCTAATAGTAGGAAAAAATAGAAGAATACTGTGTGTAATATTATTCATAGTGACATATATACAGGCCTGTCTTATGCTGTTTTAGTGAATTGGATGACAGTGAGATTGATTTCATGTTTGAGTTATTTTGTTTGATTTTTGGACTTTTCAGGGACCAAAGCTTTTAGCTCATGACCTCAACTTTTCCATTATCTTTCTGTTTTTATTTGTCTGTCATATTCAGATAGATGCCAGGATTTGCCGATGTTTTTGTGAACACATACCTGCCTTGCTGATCTTTAGCACTTGGGAATTTTCCTGCAATTTTATCCAGTCCCTTCTCTCTTGCATTTTTTCTATTTGTTTCTTCCCTTCTACCTCTGGAAATGTTTAGGTCACTTGTATTCTTAAACACAAACAATACTTGCCTTATATAAAACACATTCAAAAAGTAGTCTATGCTTGTTGCTGCTACTTCTTTCCACCCTCTTATTGCTTAATCTTTCATAATATGACATCTAGCTTCCACTCCTCTACTGATGCTGCCTTTAAAAAAAAAAGATGTTCTAATTTCAATTTAATGATTTTTACTCAGTTCTTATCCTCTTTGAACTGGGTTGACAGTTCCTTTTTCCTTAGGTCCTCTGCATCCTCTGAGATGCTGTCCTCACTTCAGCTAACGTTTGCTGGATGTGTACTATGAACTAGAATTAGACTTTTTTAGGTATGTGAACATGATCTTTCTTCTAAGGACTCTCTTCTAAACTCATGTGTTCCTTGAGTTAGATATACTCATCCCTTCATCTGTTCTCTCTCACGTCATCTCTTCTATTCCTATGCCACTCCTTAGGGTCTTCTTTATGGATGATCTTCAAATCTCTTTCTGTGTCCCTGACCACTTTCAAAACTCTTTACTTCATTTCTAACATTTCTTCTTCCTTTCTACTCTTGATGTTTGATAGATTATTTATACCTGGTGTGTAAAACCAAACTTAACTTTAAAAATCCAGCTCATCTTTATTTGCCTTTTTTAAAGGCAAATATGATGCTTTTTTAAAAGGCGTCATAATTCTTCATAATTCAAACTAAAAATTAGAGTCCTTTTGACTCCCTATATCCAGTCAGTTCATAAGCCTAATCATAGGTTCTGTCTCTTAGTGTTTCTTGAATTCTCTTCATTTTCATTTGTACTGCCACCATAATTGAGAGTTATCATTTGCCTGGGCTGTTGCCATTTCCTTATTACTTCTACATTGTCCTTTGTTTTTCACATCAGAGTGAGTGATCCATAGATCAAGCAAGGTGAAAAATCATTTCTTTTATGAAGTAGCTTCAGGAGTCATATACTATCATTTCTGCAATATCCTGGTCATAAGAAGTGACTGGACCACACTGAAGGGGATGGGGCTTGAACTTCACATTTTGAGGGAGGATTGTCAAGAATTTTTGGATATATTTTAAAACTCAAAATCTATGTGATCATGTGTTTTCATTAGGCGAGTTGATGTTTGGAAGATTTTACAATTACTTGTTTTAAATTGTGGTTGTGTTCTAATTAAAGCAGTTTTAAGTTCTGAAGTAACAAATACTGTTAATGTGGTTTCTGTGGATTGTCAAAGATTTATATATCCTTAATTTCCCTATTAATTTCGAGTTTATTTTGCAGGGTTATTTTTTAAAAATCTTAAAAGTTTTGATAATTTTGTTTCTGTTTTCAGGACACCAACATATCATTGAATTATTCCCAGCTCTGTCCTATTGTTTTCTCTGTAATTCCCTATTTTAAGAAAATGTATTAAGCATACCCAATATAGAAATGTGTTTATTGAAATAAATGGCTTATTTTTTCCTCTCAGCTGATTTGAATAGGATGCACAGACAAAATATAGATGCCTACCATAACCCAGATGCAAGAACATATGAAGATAAAAGGGCTGTTGTATCTCTAGACCAAAATTTAGCCACTTCAAATGCTGAGAACCTAGAGGATTCTGCAAATAAAAACTCAGGTTTTTAATTACATTCTATTTTTCTTTTTCGTTTTCTTTTTTCATGTTTCTAACGTTGTTCAGTAATATTTCTGTTCTCTTCTTATCGTCATTTTGAGAATTGGATTACTCTCATTCAGGAAGCATAATGCAGTATTCATACTATACCTTCATAGTTATTTTGGAAAATAACTATTAAGAAGGTTGCTTCTTAATACCTTGTGCCATGTTTCCCCGAAAATAAGACCTACCCATAAAATAAGCCCTAGCAGGATTTGTAAGCATTTGCGCAATATAAGCCCTACCCCGAAAATAAGACCTACTGATGGGAGTGGTTATGCAGCATATCTGCACAACCCATGCATTTGTGGAGTGGTAAAGAAGGCGAGCAGCCCTTCTCATCTGCCCCATGAGAGCTCTATTGATCGACATGAGAGGTTGGGGCCAACGGTTCCAAAAGAAATAGAGTCGCAAGAAATTCAGGATAGAATTCGGGGTTTGGGGAGTTATGATGATGTTCCAGAAGAAGGAGACTTAACTATATTTGAATAAATGTAGATTGTTGTACCGTACTTAATAAAAATAACACATCCCCTGAAAATAAGCCCTAGGGTGTCTTGAGGAAAAATAAATATAAGACCCTGTCTTATTTTTGGGGAAACACGGTAGTTTGTCTCAGCTTTGTAACTTGCTATGTATAATTTAGCTTCTGTTACCATTTTTATTTTGATAGTTTGGGGACATTACTTAAAATCAAACACTCTTTTTACACATATACAGTTTACTTCTTATATCCATAACTATTTGAATTAGAATTAGTGAAAAGGTATCTATTGTGATATGATAAAAAATTGTATAAAAATTTCATTTTTTGCTTGTTTTAGTAATCATTTACCTTCCCTTTTAAAATCATAGTTTACAAAGAAATGAAGTAATTAAACATTTAATATCTGGTCACATCCCTCTTTCTTAACCAAATATCTTTGATTTACTATTAACATCCTTTACTTAAAAGTTGTATAAATTGAAAGTTTATTCAGTATCTTTTTAATGACATGCCAGGAAAAGTTGTCAAGTATATATGAAAGTGTGTTATATATTTAAAAATCAGGTGAAGTTTAAAGAATATACCACCTTGCACTATATTTTAATGCCTATAGAAATAACCATTTATTTACTACAAAATTCTGCTTTTGTACTTTCACTGACGTTTTGATGTTAGACTAGAAAAGAACTTTATGTTAGGAAGTTCTAAAATATTTTTAACTGATCCTGTATGTAGTCTTTTTTTGTTTTTAACCTTTATGTGGGCTAAACTGATGAGTAAATAGGGAGCCATGATTAGAGTCATTAGCTCTGCATCTTTCAAGTTTTTGATGGCAGCCACTAATCACTACAGCCTTTTTGAACACTTTAGGAGACGGGTAGTTTGCTGTTGCCATGGGCAGTCTGTTCCAGTGTTTGATCTCTAATTATGAGAACATGCTTTCTTACTTTGATCCACAATAGATTTTTACCTATTGGATCCAATTTTGATTTTTGGAGCACTAAAATTAGAACTTATGATTTTGATGAAATAATTGATTTGGCTCTCTTAATCTAATAATTCAGTATATTGTAGGAGTATCAAAACATCTTTTCATATTGTTGGTGCTAAGAGAGAATTTTGACTTCTTTCTGATTATCGTTAATTTTTTCTTCTTCATTTGCTGCTGCTTGTGATAGTCTGCATTGAGATCTCAGTGCTTTGTAGATTCTGTCTCTACCCTTTTCTTCCATACCAAGTATTGTTTGTAGTTCTGTCTCAGCCTGCAACTTTCTCTGTTAGTACTAACGCTTTTAGGCTGCTTACTCTGTTTACCAAGCAAAAACACTGGAAAATCAATAGTTGCCATGACCCCTTCCCAAAAGCATAAGCCTGATGATTGAACACACAGCAAAATTTGTTGTCTATAGCCTTTCTATCCACTGCCAGGTTTTTATGCTGGTGGTGGTGCCAGGATGCTCTATTTTGCAAAAATCATTAAAAAATCATTAAATGGGTAACATTTCCCTTTTCTTGTGAATTGAAATTCCGTAAATTAGACTTCATTTCCCCACAAATTAATCTAAAATAAACTTTCTGAATGCAAGAAGCTATCCAAAGCTACCTAATATATGCTATGCCATATATATGTGTTTGAATGCATGTGTGTATGTGTGTATATACATATACACATACATAACTATGAATATATGTGGCATTTAATATTTTAAAGGCCTTAAGGAACTCAAATATATCTGAAAATTGAATTTATGTGTTTGAGGTTCATTCTCTGTTGTTTCATTTCATTAGGCCTGTTTGTGGGCACTTCATTATTTTTCTTTATAGTTTTTAGATGAGCTGCTATTTATGAAGTCCAGTACTAGTTTGGCTTAAATTTATTTTTTATCTTATTAAGATATCTAGATACACTTTTATTTTCTTTGTATATTTTATAGTTTATTCATTTCTAATAATATTTGTCTGTCTCTAATGGTATTTCTTCTCTAATTGCCCCAAAGGTTTAGACTAAGTGATCATTAAAGTAAAACATGCTACTCAATTTTGTTTTGCTAATCAGCTTTTATACCACAGCATAAGATATAAAAGAACCCTCAAAGTGTGTATTTAGTTTGTTTTCAATAGCAAAATTTCTAGTGGAAAAAAGTATTTATAATGTCTAAGTATTAATTTGGCTTTCATTGATCTGTTCAGCAGATCTAACGGTTAATCTAAACGTGCTGATCTAAGTGTTAATAGATTTAAATACAAAGGCAAAATAGACCTGAATGGCAGCTACACTGCAAGCAGTCTACACAAACCTACATGAATGAGAGAAATACATGTGTTGGATTGATGATGTAAATAAAGTGTCAGAAACTTAGGCTTAAATCTAAATGTCTTTTTTTTTTATCTGCATTCAAAGAGACTCCAAGGGCATAATTGTTTTTCAGAGTGCTTTTATGAAATAATTTTTTCTTTTTTGAGAATATTTAAAACTATAGGCAATATATAATAAAATTATCATTCATGTTTATATCTCATTAATTTGATAGTTTTTTTTCCTTAAGAGATGTTCTCACTGTGTTGCCCAGGCTTGATCATCGCTCACTATAACTTCAAACTCTTGGCTCAAGAATTTATAACCTCAAACTACTTGGGCTCATTGCGATCCTCCTGCGTTAGCCCACAGGTAGCTAAGATGACAGGTGTGCGCCACTACATCCAGCTAATTTTTGTAGAAATGGGATCTCACTGTGTTGCCCAGGATGGTCTTGAACCCCTGGCCTCAAGTGATCCCCTGCCTTGGTCTCCCAAATTGCTGGGATTACAGGTGTGAGCCACTGTGCCAGGCTCTGACAGTTTTTAAAATAAAAACTATCACAATGACTAAGACTCATTCTAATTTGTTAAAATTGTTAAAATTGTTTTTATAGCTGAATTCCTAATCTGTTTAAATTATGGATGAGAAGAATTTTGGAGTTACTGATTTTTAAAAACAATTTTAGAAATTTAAAAATATACATATATAATACATTTTAATGCAATTAAGCAGTATTCTTAAGTAAAATGATAGTCATATACATAAGAATTTAAACATGTGCTTTTTTTTTTTTCTTCATAAATTCTACTTTAAAGCCTTTGCTGCAATGAGAATTGTTTAGGCTATTAGTATTTATATTTCCTTGGTGGTGGTTAGCTATTAGATACAGTTAACTGTTAATTTTATTTTAGTTTTACCATTTTTCTTTCCTTTGTTACTTTTTATCTGATCTTCAGATTTTAATGTGAGCCTTCCTCTTCTGATTTTAACCTGGCCTTTTGTATTTAACAGTTTTTAAAAATATGAATTTATTAGCAAACTCTTTATTCTTAAACCTTTACATTTTCTAAGCATTAGCTAATAGTATATTTTTGCAAAACATCTCTTTTAAGGTCATATGCAATCACAGTGCTCTCCTTTTGCTCGGGGAAATATATTTGGTGAGCCTCCAACTGAACTTCAGATTAAACAGCAAGAATTATACAAGAATTTTCTTCGTTTCCAGGTGAAATGCTTATTTGATCATAATTTCAGAGTTTTATAAGAATTTGAATAAATTGAACTTGCAGAAATTTTCTCCACAGGATAAATATTAAATTATAAAATGCTGTGTAGTTACTTAAAATACCTAATTTATATCAAATATAAGTGGTACTAAAATTATTATTTTAGTTATATCTGGAAAAAGGAAATGAGGTATATTAGGTATGGTGGCTGACTTAATCATTTCTAAACTTTATTAAATCATTAATTTAAAAATGAAGAATGCTGAGATTTTTAAAACTGAAAGACTAAAATATTACTAAAATATTCATCTATTGGGCATTCTAGATGTCTTTATAGTAATTTATAAGTTAGTAGAAAATCAATAGTTTTTTTCCAAATGATTTTATATTCTTGATTCATTGCAGATTGTAAATAAATAAAATGAGATGTAAGGTAACCATATTTTGGAATTATTTGCCCCATTTTTGTATGTAAGAAAATAGCATTTAAAATAGTAGAAATGCCCAAACTATTCCCAGAGGAAGACACTTGCATATCCAGTGATTATTAGCCTAACGGACTTGTTAAATTCCCATACTGTGTTTACCCTTGTGCTGAATACTAGGAATGGAGCCTGAGATGAATAAGATACTGACCCAAATGGGACTTAGAGTTTCTTCTTTCCTTACCTCCCTCCTTTTCACACCACACTTACATCCCAGGGTCAGATTAATCTTGTGGCCTGGCTATTCTTCCTTTGATATGAGTTTTCACATGCTATTCTTTACTCAAAACTTGGTGGTAGCTTTTTTTTTTGCCTACAGAAGTTGTCTAGACTCTTTAGCTTGACATTTAAGTCTATCCAATCTAATACCAAACCCTTAAACAGATTCCATTTTAACATTTCATCTTCTTTCTAATACTGATTATTGTTGATTCTTAAATAAGGCAGTGACATGATAGATATAGTCTTCACTGATGATTGATCTGACAGTAATGTTTAAGATGTATTAGTGGAGGATTGAAAAGACTGAAAGCAGGGCTATTTTACTAGAGGGTTTATAGTGGAAATAGATGGAAAGGCCTTTTGTGAGGATCAACAGAAACAACATAGATATTGAATGTGAGAAACTGGCATCAGAGATCCCAAGGGTATTGTTCATTCAAGTCAGGTAGCAGTAGGTTGAGGGTATAGTTAGTTACCTGTTGAACTTGAAGGACCCTGTGGTATATTGTCCATAATGACAGCAAGTACCAATTTAAGTAACTCATGTTATACTTAGCAAGTCTTACCAGGGTCCAAAAAAAAAAAAAAAAAAAAAGTTACAATTATATAGCATTTTCTTATAATTTTACATATAGTATCTCATTAAACCTCAGTAGTCTCTGACAAAGGTGGTATTATCTCTATTTTATGACATGTGACTAAAACATAGACTAATGGCTTGCCCATGGTATCAGAGCTAGCAAATTGTGAGGCCAGTACTTGAACCCAAGTCTCCTGACTTCAAGTAAAATATCTGTGGGTACCATACTTTATAGGGATCTCTAGAAATTCTTTCCCTCTAGAAAAAAACTATAGTAATGGGGGAAATTTGACTATTTTGGTTTCAGCCTTTGGTTCTCTCATACTGTGAACCCTCAGTGTATCTATGAATGGATCGCTCTCAAATGGTAGTTTTCAA
This sequence comes from Microcebus murinus, assembly GCF_040939455.1. Classification (NCBI taxonomy): domain Eukaryota; kingdom Metazoa; phylum Chordata; class Mammalia; order Primates; family Cheirogaleidae; genus Microcebus; species Microcebus murinus. Next base: position 89,686,155 of record NC_134110.1, on the reverse strand, counting down.
ATTTTTCCTTTAACAGCCTCTTAAAAATTTCTTTCTCCCATGTAAAACAAAATCTAACACAGAATTCTAAGAAAATGGTATTTATTATACAACCAACAATGGAATGTCAGACAAAAAGTGTCTAAAACTTAAGTGTTAAATATTATAAAATGTTCAAATCTATACACAAAGAAGATCTGTACAATGAAGTTATACATTTAGCTCAAGTAAATGCATCAGAAGTCTTCATGCTATTAAAATTAAGTAAATAACACTTGTGTTTGGTTTTATTTATAGCTTTAAAAATAATTAAACTTAATAAAATATCTGTAAGACTTCTGAAGCACTTTTATATTATATAGTTTCATATCCATGACCTAGAAGACAGCTTTCCTCTTTTTGTTGTGTAGCATTCCTGTTATCATTAAGCTTTCCATTTCCTAGAGGTATGGTCCATTAATGGCTTACAAACTAGTAGTGTTTGATTTTGATGGAGAAGTGACCCTGTGAGTGTTTCTTTATGGAGTAGCAATAATGGGGAACTGAGTGTTGAATATGAGATTTTGTTGGATTATAAATGTTTTCTCTAGGAATGTTGTACTTGAAGTGATTACATGCACATTGTTTCACATTGCTTACAGAAAGTCTTAACTATTATGCTTGTGCATATTTAATAGGGATGTAAGAAAGAAGTGTTAGAAAAAGGCCTAGTATATAAAATCATGGGACATGTGAGAAGAATAAAGTTCTTTTTTTTTTTTTTTTTTTTTTTTTGAGACAGAGTCTTGCTTTGTTGCCCAGGCTAGAGTGAGTGCCATGGTGTCAGCCTAGCTCACAGCAACCCCAAACTCCTGGGCTCAAGCAATCCTCCTGCCTCAGCCTCCCGAGTAGCTGGGACTACAGGCGTGTGCCACCATGCCTGGCTAATTTTTTTTCTATATCTATTAGTTGGCCAATTAATTTCTTTCTATTTATAGTAGAGACAAGGTCTTGCTCTTGCTCAGGCCGGTTTTGAACTCCTGACCCTGAGTGATCCTCCCGCCTCAGCCTCCCAGAGTGCTAGGATTACAGGCGTGAGCCACCGTGCCCGGCCAAGAATAAAGTTCTTATAGCTCAAAAATTGACAGCGCTAGACAGAGCAACCTTGAAGCTAGAGGAAATGCAGAGACGAAAAACAAATACTATAGATCATCATAATCTATTCCTAAGGGTAACTAAGATCTACTGATGTCCTTAAACCAGAGTCATGGATACTTGGAACCCATGCTGCTGTTCTTCTCTGCCTCCTTCATGGAGGATGAGGACTACCTCTGAGGGCCTTCTGTCCTTCAGATCCTCGGCTCTACCTTACAGTATCCCACCCAGAATACTCCACTGTGCAGGCCCAGGTAGCATTCAAGACAAAACAGTTATAAATCATTGTGACCTAAATCCTGCATCTAACAGCTTTAGTTCTTTCTCCATTGATCTGCCAGATAAGAACAAAGAAAGGGCATTTGGGGGAAGCGCTTTTTGCATAAAAAATGATTGAAAACTAAAATATTCACTGTTGTTTCAGAATACTAATCAAGTCCAAGGACTTTGAGATGTAATAGTACAATCATTATAATATAATCATGAATTATTTACTGGGAATATTTTATTTAGGAGAAACTTTAGTTCTTTACAGACATTGTTTCACTTTAATTCTTTGAGCACTCCTTTGAGCTGTAGACATTAATAACTCTTTTTTACCAGGTGAGAAAACTAAGGACAAGCAGGTTTTTTAAGGTCATAACATTTAGTGGGGCTGGAATTTAACTCATAGCTTTTGACAGTGTAGTATATCATGTAGCTTCCCTAAAAAAATAGGAGACTAAAAAATTTAGTAACTTAATTTTAGGAACTTGCAAAAAGAGGGTACAAATATTGAATTTATAGGCTACCAGGAAAAAATAAGTAGTATTCTGACTTTTCATTAGTTCTATAAAATAAATAACTATGTTTAATTCTTTAGATTGAGGAAAAGAAACAAAGAGAGGAAGCAGAGCGAGAGAGACTGAGAATTGCAGAAGAAAGAGAAGAGAGGCGGCTTGCAGAACAGCGGGCACGCATTCAGCAAGAATATGAAGAGGAACAGGAAAAGAAGAGAGAGAAAGAGGAGGAGGTGCGTTTTCCCCCTACTGTTTTACTACTTAATTTTAAGGTGAAATCTTTAACTGGAAAAAATATTTGTTACTTACAAAGGATAATAAAAAAATAAATGTCTCAGAGTACATTTCAAAAATATCAAATCCATATCCATTCATTAGGTATTTTATTAAGCTGAAACAGTAATTTAAGAAAAGGGATAAATGATGGCTTAAGTAAAAAATAGTTGTAGGCTGTCTAAAAATGTTATAAAAGATGCCTAATACTTTGTTAAGCAGACTTCTTTATGTTAACGCTGTATCCATATATATATATATATATATGTATATGTGTGTGTGTGTGTGTGTGTGTATATATATATTTTTTTTTTTTTTTTTGAGACAGTCTCACTCTGTTGCCCAGGCTAGAGTCCCGTGGCATCAGCCTAGCTCACAGCAACCTCAAACTCCTGGGCTTAAGCAATCCTTTTGCCTCAGCCTCCCGAGTAGCTGGGACTACAGGCATGCGCCACCATGCCCAGCTAATATTTTCTATATATTTTTAGTTAGCCAATTAATTTCTTTCTATTTCTAGTAGAGACAGGGTCTTGCTCTTGCTCAGGCTGGTTTTGAACTCCTGACCTTGAGCTATCCTCCTGCCTCGGCCTCCCAGAGTGCTGGGATTACAGGCGTGAGCCACCATGCCTGGCCATCCATATCTTTAATTTTATCTCTTTATATCAGACAAATAAAGTAGCACATATTTGAATGTACTATAGAATGTACATATGGAGTGTATATTTTTCTATTTTAAAGCAAAGGCTAAAAAACGAAGAGCTTATTCGGTTAGCTGAAGAAAGGCGAAAAGAAGCAGAAAGAAAGAAGAAGGAAGAAGAAGAAAAACATAACCTACAACTTCAGCACTACTATGAAAGAGAAAATATAATTGGGGAAGACACAAAGGTAAATTTCAGACAAAAACGTCAGTCAGACCCATATTTAACCCACTTCCACTGTGAGAGTTGTGGAGTTGTTAGAAAAAGGTACCTTTGTTTCTCTTCTTACTGGTTAATCTCGGCACGTTATACTGAACTTCCTGTATGTGATGCTATCACTGTGCTTTGTTGGTATTTTCTGCCCATTGGATGTAATAATGGGTTTAGTCACCTTTGCCATTCTTAGTCTTATTTCCATAGGATACAGAGCTTCTACACGAGAGTATGGTCTTTGGATTAGCACCCTGTGAACTATGTTTGTTATGGTTCATGACAAAACTAAATACAGAAATCGAGAGGGTTTGGAAACTATTGACAACTGGTCAAAGTAATTTTATGTCTGTTCAATCTACTAATACAAATATTGGGTCTGTATTTTATATGCCTTTAAAATTTTTTCATTTATCTAGTAATTTGTTCTTACTCTATTTTATATAATTGTCTGTGATGGATTGGAAATTTAAAAAGAAGCTGAGAAGTTTGTATTTCTGAGATAAAAGGTTGATGTTCAGAGTTAGGTGTGTGAGTCAAAGTCAGAGGTTTTTCTCTCTAGAAAGTTGATTGGCCCTTATGTGGATCCAGTTCACACCCTTGCTCTTATCTCTACAATTATATTTAAAATTTTATATGCTTAAGTGTTGTTGGGGGGTTAGAAATGCACGTTTCTGGGTTCTCAGTGCAAGGTGATTTGCTAAGTCTCAGAGAAGTTCAAGAATCTGGATTTTATAAGGGATTTGGATGCAGTTGGCCAGGAGACCACACTTTGAAAAATCCTGTTTATCTTCTAAATTTAGCCCAATTTAATGTAAGAAAATTGTTTTTGGAAATTTGTATTTATACAAACCTCATTTCTTCTAAGCAGGATTCACGGAAAGTTTCCTTTTAACCAATGGACTCCTGTTAGTATATTTATGATGTGGTCTCTTATATTGTTCAGTTTATGAACTGCATGAGCCATTTCTGAGCGGCTCAAATATGCTAATTTGATTTCTCATCCTGAGTTTTATAGTGATGGAAATGATATAAGTATTCACAATTAGAATTTACTGAAAGAGTATTTAAAAGAAAATTTATAAGTAAGAGCTATATTTTTGATTGTATTGTTTATTTTCAGTGTTCTAGGAATATTAGGCAATAGTCTTCATTCTTAGGATAAAAATTTGATATATAGTTGTTCAGTCATTAAACATTTATTATTCAAATGCCATATCCTTAATTTTTTAAGCTAATAAAGTTTGTTTTTAGAGCAGTTTTAGGTTTACAGCAAAATTAAGCAGAAAGCATATAAAGATTTTTTATTGTCAGATTCATCATTTAAGAATGAAAGAGTTGTTAGTGTCTGTAATTATGTTTCTGCCAATTTCTTGTTCTGTTTAAAAAACACTATTTCTCAGGAACATATGATTTTATGACTTACACTTTAATTGTGAAGTACCATAAAGTTTTAAATCACTTTCTTCCATTTAATGCATTTTGCCTTCATTTCAGAAATTAACATTTATTTGTCATTGCTTTTCCATTTTTTGTATGCCTCATACTTATTTTTTGTCTGCTCTTTTAGTTTTTATCTTTGTGTCACCATATTTTATTTTCTAGTTAGCTTGTATATTTATTTAGTTTGTTGAATTTTTTATCCTGAGAGTTACAATCTTTTAAATAGGGATATCTAAATCCATTTATATTTATCATAACCAATATATTTGATTGTATTAATTGAATTTCTGACTTTTTTTTTGCTTCCTTGATAGTTTTTTGTTATGTGGACTATGATTTATTTGTTTTATCCTCTACAGTACTTTAGAAAGTTTACATTGTCTTTCTAATTCTGCTTGTGGGTCACCTTAGAGGCTTAAAAAAATACTATCTCGCATATTTTTAATTTTATTGATGTTACAGTGAATTTTTAATCATGCAAAATGAAGAATATAAATTCCACACATATATTTGGGTCTAGGTTTTTCTTTTGTTTTTAAACTTAGATAATTATTTTTGCATTTTGTTGGGAGTTTTTATGTCTTCAGTGTTTTGATTTTAATATAAAGTTGGGGCCTATTTACACTTGTAAACTGAAATCTCGTTTTATTTTCTCATGGAGACATAGAACACCACTATGATCTTGAAAATCCCTCACCCATGATGCTATTGGTGACAGGGGATATAGATACTGGAGGTTGATTATATTGTTTTCCAGAAAAGGGATTTTGTTTTTTTGTGTGTTGGCCTATTTTCCTTTTTATTATTAAGATGATTTTTCACTTTGGCTATCACTTTTCTGTTGATTTCCTAATATTTGGTATGCTGTTGTTTTACTTGAGTTTGTTGATTTTTTTTATCCTAATCAGAGTCATGTTCTTTTAATAAGAATATCTAAATCTATTTGTTTATCAGAACCAATATATTTGATCTTATATAATTGAATTTGTGATTTTTTTGTAAAAAGTATTTTATTCAATAAAAGCAATAACAATCTGAACTTCTTAGAGAGATATATATATATACACACACATGCATATATATTCTTAAATTTTTCAGCACTTGAGACAGCCTTCTCCTGTAGTTCCTGCTCTTCAGAACAAAATTGCAAGCAAACTCCAAAGACCTCCTTCTGTTGACAGCATCATAAGTTCCTATATTCATGTATGTACTTTTTGTTTTGATTTCTTAACCTTAGCTCGGTTATTTTGGATTCAGGATATTGAGTGAGATTTTCTTATCATATCTGAATAGATTAAATTTTTTCAGATCTGAAATACAGGTGATGTCTATATTAATTTATCTTCTGCTTCAGTTGTAACTTATAGTACTTGGTACCCTAAAGTTTAATTCTTTTGACAAATCATAATTGAGCAAATAATTCTTTTCCAGCCCCCCACCCATAAGAAGGTCCTTTCTTTGAAAATATATCTTTTAAGGCTTGGCATGGTGGCTCATGCCTATAATCTCAGCCCTGTGAGAGGCCGAGGTAGGAGGATCACTTATGGGCAGGGATTTGCCCAGGGCAGCCTGGGCAACCTAGGGAGGCCCCTATCTCTACCAAAAGAAAAAAAAAAAAGCTGTGTGTGATGGCACATACCTCTAGTCCCAGCTACTTGGGAGGCTGAGGCAGGAGGATCACTTGAACCTAGGAGTTCAAGACTGCAGTGAGCTATGATGGCACCACTGCATTCCAGCCTGGGTAGCAGAGTAGGACTCTCTCTCTAAAAAAAAAAAAAAAAAAGATGTAAAAAAGAAAATATAGCTAGCTAGCTAGCTAGTTATGCTCATGAAGTCTCTTATACTTTATACTGAGCTACAATCAAAAGAGAACAGGAAATATGTTCAAGAAGTATTGCTCATTGAATTGATACTGAATGATGAGTAGGAATTTGCCATAAAGAGAAGGAGAGTGAGGGACTTTTAGCATGTGCAGAGTCACAGAGGGCAGTATAAGCTACATGGCACACATGGAGGCTCTTCCATGGTTTGGTCTGACCTGATGATTCCAGTGCACTAAGGAAGCAGTGCAGGTGGAGGTCAGAACGTATGTGGGGTACTGTGGGCAGTGCTGAGGGCTTTGACTTCATCCCATAGGCTAGTGGATTCCAAACAGGCTAATTACCAGGATAGGCAAAGAAAATGTGTTAGAAAAACATCTTCCTAAATCCCACCCTCTGAGATTCTGATTCAGTAGGTATATAGTAGATAATACATGTGAATTCATTGTAATATTTTAAGTGGGGGAATGACGTGGCCCCATTTCTCAGGCAGTGGTGTGGAGATACTCTTTGGATATGGAGCAAGACTATAAATGTGGAGATAAGATGCTTTTGCAGAAGTCTAGATGTGAGTCTTTGAGGAGCTAAACAGGCAGTGACACCGAGAGCTAGGAAAGTGTGACAGCTTCATGATATATTTGAGAAGCACAGTAGTGGTATTTATTGACTGAGCATGCGGTGGGTGGGAGTCATGCTAGCTCTCTAGTTTCTGGTGAGGGCTTTGTAGGGTAGGGAGTTGAAAATATGAGTTGTGGCTGAGGAAAGAGTTCTCGACTGGTTTTGGCACTTTAGAAGCCACCAAGATATTGGTGCATGTTAAATTTGTACAGTTGTCTCCAAGAGTGTCTGGAGGGAGAAGTAAAGGGGGCCGGGCATGGAGCACTAGGGCAAACACTAACGTTTGAGAAGCCAGGAAAGGAGTGGAGATGGAGAGGGTGAGAGAGAGTGGCAGTGACGTGTCAGCTGCTGCTGGCCAAGTAAAATGAGGATTAAAATGCCTACTGAATGCGTCACTTGGGGATCACTCTGAATTAGGTGAGGGCAGCGTTGTTGGAGTGGTGGGGTATAGAAGTGAAGGCAGAAGCTGTGTGTTGAGGAGTGAATGGGAAAAAGGAAGTGAACCCCAGAAGTGCTGCATTATTGTTCTTTAAAGAAGCTCAGCTGTGAAGAGAAGGAGAGAACTGACAGGAGACAGTGATGAAAGGTGAGGGAAGAATTTTTTAAAAAGGGAGAGGTTTTTATCCATAGGCTAAGAGGACAGTGCTTGGAGAGAGGAAGAAATTGAAGAAAGAGAATAATTGGAGGAGGTGGGCATCACTATCACATACAGAGCACAGATCAATGGCTTCTCTTTGGATGGGGACAGGGGCCTGTCCATTGTGCTAAGAAGGAACAATATATACAGATGTGGTTTAGATGTAAGTGTGGATAGAGATGTATAAGTTTTATAGGTAGGTAATGTGGAGTTTGGTCTCCTATACATATAGGTATTTCAATAAATCGCTCCCTTCAAGCTTCTGAGTCAGGCAGGCGTACTGAGCATATCTCTGTCATTATTGTTAAACAGGAAAATTCCATGTCCAGGCCACAGTCTCCTCCAGTACCTGCCAGGAAAAATCAGCTCCGTGCAGAAGGTAGAGTTAACTATTAAACCTGTAATCTAGAGTGTTTCTTTTTTTTTTTAACTTTTTATTTTGAAATAATTACAGTCTCACAGAAAGTTGTGAGGTGTAGAGAGATGTTGTATACCTGCAGTGGAAACACCTTAGTATAGTATCACAGCCAGGCAGCTGACATTGGGATGTCATTGGAAGGCTCTACAGACCTTCATCAGAATTCACCAGTTTTTACATGCATTTGTGAGTGTATTATCTGGGGGGGGGGGGGAGAGGGGGTTCTGTGTGTCCTTACGTACATTTGTGTAACCACCATACAGTCAAGATATGGAACCGTCCCATCACCACTGTCCCAGCACTCCCTCGTGCTGCCCCTGTAGAGTTGCGCTCCCTCCACCCAAAGAATAACTCTTAACTTTTTGAAATTCCTATTATCAAAAATGTATTTGTGGGTCTTAATGTTCATAAATATGATCTGTATATGTAAAACATTAAAAATATCTTCCATAAAAATGTGTCTCTGAGCATTTTTGCTTTATGATAAGTCAGGTTAGTTTTAACATTTAATCTTTTGTTCTTGCACCTGTCTTGTTTTTTACTTATCAATGTGAATTTGCAGAGGAGAAAAAAAATGTAATTATGGAATTATCAGAAATGAGAAAACAACTTCGTAGTGAAGAGAGGCGTCTACAAGGGCGGTTGCTACACATGGACAGTGATGATGAAACTCCTATAAGGCAAGTTTAGAATTGCAGTTTTTATTGTTTCTTGAGTTGTTTTATGTCACCTACCAATAATTCTGTAGTTTTGGAACAACATTAATTCATCTTCTTTACAATCTCCTTTCCCTTTTTTAATCTTCTAGAAATCAGGTATAGAAATTTAGTCCTCAAGGGGAATAATGATGTAGGAAAATTGCAGGGTTGGAATAAATACTGACGATTGCATTTTAGAACTGTTTTTAACATTTTCCTTTAACAATTAATACTTTCTGAAATGCCTTTTTTCCCAACAAAATCATTTAGAGGCACCAAACATTTCTGAGCATTTTTGCTGGAAGGACTCAAATTTTCTAAAACAGTGTTCTTCAAACTTCAATTTGAAATGCTTTAGTAGGTTATAAAATCGACATAGTGGGTAACTATACCCTTTCTTTTTTTAAAAAAAATTTTCTAATTTGGGATAATTTTAGATTATAAAAATGTTGCAAACATAGTACAGTGAGTTTCTGTACACCCTTCACCCAATTTTCCATGTTGTTAATGTATTTCCAGGATATATTTGTCAAAACTGAGCGGCTGATACTGGAACATTACTATTAACTAAATTCCAGACTTTTGGAGTTGTCCAGTTTTCCCAATAACGTCTTCTTTCTGTTTTAGAGTCCAGTATAAGGTACCAGATTGCATTTAGTTGTCACATCTCCCAGTCTCCTCTGGTCTGGACGGTTTCTCAGTAACTGAAAGTCTAGAGGAGTATTGGCCAAGTATCCTGTAGAGTGCCCCCACCAGTCTGGATTTGCCTGATATTTTCTGATGATTAGACTAGGCTTTTTGGAAAGAATAGCACAGGGTGCTATTCGCACATCACATCATATGATTCATGATGTCATGAGATGTCATGAGATTCACATGACATCTCTGGTGATGGAAACCTTAACCTTGGTTAAAGTAGTGTTTGCCAGCTTTCTCCAATGGAAAATTAACTTTTCTTCAGTCACAAATCACTAAATCTATCATGCTCACAAGAGCAAGGGAAGGAGGAGGTGGGGTTAAGCTCCATATCCTGGAGGGATGACCTGTATTCATTTTTTAGAATTTTCATATAAGAAAGATTTGTCTTTTCTTCTACTTCTTTATTTATTCAATCATTTGTTTATACCACTGTTGTCTCACGAACATTTATTTTATGCTCTGGGTTATAATCTAAATACTACCTTATTTTGTTGCTGAAATTGTTCTAGCTTTGGCCATTGGGAGCTTTTTTTAGATTGGCTCTTGTGTCCCTTCAACATGTCCCCATCTTTTTATTTTTTGAACACTTTCTTATTTTCTGGTACTGCAAGATGCCCTGGGATCATCTTGTATTTCTCCTGCCTCAGCCCTAGAATCAGCCATTTCTCAAAGGAGATCTGGTTCCTTTTGGAGAATGGTATTTAGAAACCAAGCTCTGGGCACTGGGTGTGCTTGTTGCTAGATGTCATTGCTTCTGGGCCTTTGGGTGAACATAGCTGGATAATGTATGCACATATACTAAGTCATAAATATAATTGTAACTGTTCCTGTGTCTATCCATTTGTATATCAAGTTCATACTAATGTCTCTGACTCTAATCCAGGATGTGGTATGACTTTAATGTAGCATGTTAACCTGCCTAATTATGCTTTCCTTAGAGTCTTGTTTGTATTCTTCAGATATAGTGTGAGTAGGGAAACGAGGTGAGGAAATTTCAAGATATAGACTGGCTAAATAATGAAATGTGAATCCATAGTGGTAATTTTCAATGAGTAATTCTCTCATAGTAGGCCAACAACTTCTGAGTAATTGAAAAGTAGTGTATTTTTTCTATATTTACTTTTATGATGTTATAAACACCTTAACCATTGCCGCTTTCCATCTTCCAAACATGCATATTTAATTTAGTGTAATAGATTGTTGATATTTTATTCATTTGTATTATTTTCATTCAAGCAACCTTTCAAAATTCTCACTTGAAAATTATACATGATAATTTCTACCCTGGGAGATTCTAGTGAAAAATAAATGTATGTATTTGAAATTACTTTGTAACTCTTGAGTTCTCGCTTCAGGTAGACAATATATGTTAGAGTTATGATCATTTAGCAAGAATTGGTTAAATACATTTACTTTGGTATGATTTTTAATATGTGTCATGATTAAAGACATCTCAGGGTTGGTTCCCTATTCCAATTTTATAAATATTTTCACAAAATGTATCTCATATTAATTAATTCACCACATTATCAAGCTCCTATTATGTGCTAGGCATAAAACAAACATGATGCAGCTCACATATAGAGATTTAATAACCTAATTCCTAATTTACCAGCCTGTTCTTCTATTAGCATTAATGGACTCTAGATAGGAGTCTAATTTAATGGTCTCCTAGAAGCCTTTTTGGTATTTTGCATTTTAATCTCCATGGAGTTCCTATCACCCTTGGTGAATATTAGGGGTCTGTGTCTGTCTTGACAGGGCGGTTTAATCCCCTCCCCACCAAAAAAGAGGAAACTCCATGAGAGCAGAGGCATTGCCCATGGGGATCCCAGCTATTCCTGTCTAACTGCCTAGGGAAGATTTAATGATAGAGGAATGACGAAGGAGTCTGACCAAACCTCAGTGACTGTAGCTGACAGCTACATTTTCAGAAATAGAGGAGACCTACCTATTGCTGAGGGAAGCAGCAGTAGATGTTTGGTTTTATTTTACTTTCAGGACTAGAAATACCATCCCCCATCCCTGTCCCCTCTTATTGTCATTCCCCCCAAGCCCTAGCAAAAGGCCCCCTTACTAAGCTATCTGCCTGTTGTGTTAATTTCCTGGGTACCACAGAAATAGAATATCAATTAGGTATCAAGTTCCCTGAAAGTCCTTTGTAATATTATGTTGGGTACTCTGGATAATACCCATTATATTGAACAGTATATTAATACTATATTTCTCTGTATAATTTCTACTTCAGGCAAAGGGGAAGGTAATATTTGTTCATTGCTTAATATATGGTAGGTACTATGCTGGACACTTTATAATATAGAATTTCTCTTAATTCTTTTGTTCACAACAAGACCATAAGGGATTGGGCTAGGCGTGGTGGCTCATGCCTGTATTTCTAGCCCTTTGGGAGGTCAAGGCAGGAGGATTGCTTTGAGGCCAGGAGTTTGAGACCAGCCTGAGCAACATAGCAAGACCCTCTCTCTCTTAAAAAGACTGTAAGGAATAGACATTATCTGCAATTTCCAGGTGATGAAATCAAGGTCAAACTGCTAATAAGTAACAGCTGGTTTTTGAATCTCAGTTTCTCTGACTCTAAAGACTGTGATCCTTGTACTTACATGAGCATTTTAAGGTAAAGCTGAATTATTCTACTCTTGTATTGGCAATTAGGTACCCTGCATCTGAGCAGTTTGAAAAATTAAAACGACCTTACAAATACTGTGTTTTAAGATAAGAATTGAAATAACAGACCTATTAAAATAATTTTTATAATATACTGTGGTGAAAGACCAAATTTTTTTTACAGTGAATGAAATGTGAACTTGGATTTTTGTCTTATAAAGCACTATTATGATTTGTCATTCATCTATAGGAAAAGAGAAAGGAATCCCATGGATATATTTGACATGGCTAGACTTCGGTTGCAAGCTCCTGTCAGAAGACAGTCACCTAAGGGCTTAGATGCTATCACTTTTCAGAATATTCATGATTTTAATGAGCTAAAAGATAGAGGTGAGTAGAATGCTGCACTTTTAAAGATATAGCAAGAGTGTTTTATCCATATTTAAGTATCTTTAAAGCTGTTTGTACCCTTTTTCCTAAAGTAAAATTTTATGTATGATATTTAAGTTACAATGAATAAAACTTCTATATACTCTAGTTCTTCACTTCAGTAATGTGGTCAGTGAAGCTTTATTTTGGCTAAATATTTTCTTTTGGAGACCATAGAGCTATTAAAGCCTCGGGTGGATGAGATAAAGTAGACTAGTGTGAAGAACGGAACTTGGTATTTAATACAGCGTGGACAGAGCAAGATGAGCTTTTGAGAAAGACTGAGGAAAAGTCAGGCAACCTGAGGAAAAGTGGGAAAATGTGGGATCCTGAAAGCTGAGAGCAGAGAGTGAGTGTATCAAGGAGAAGGGATCCTGTAAGATGAATACCAGAAAACGTCTTTGGTCAGAGGTCGTTGGTGACTTCAACTAGATCTTTTTGAGTGGAACAGAAGTGAATTGAGGCTTGACTTCGGAGGCAGGATGTCGGAGACAACAGTCATAAGTCTACCCTTGGAAGAAGCTTGGCTGGGGAAGGGGAGGAGGGAGTCAGGAGCCAGAGGGACTTGTTAGGGAGCAAATGTGAAGAGCCTGCTGTGCTGGAAGAAGAGGCTCTGGCCACAGGAGAGGGAGGGAGTGATTGCCAAGTGAGCTGGGCCTGGGTAGGCCTGAGGCAATCTAGAGGATTGAGGGAAGAGAGTTGAGAGAAGATTTGATGTAGCCCTTTAGGGAGAATGGGAGAGAAAGCTTAGTATGGAAACAGGATTGCCGAACTATAGGAGGCCTGGGAGACTAAAAATGCATAGAGGAACCGAAGTGTATGTTATATGTGCTTTTTCTTTAGGAGCGTTCAGCCCAGCAGGTGTTAGAGCAGAGAGGACAAATTGTTGGATGTGTGGCTATGACCTATGCCAGATAAACTTTTCTTCTCTTTGAAAGTATTATCTATTTATTGTAGCAGATTTTCAAAATACAGAAAGATAGAAAGAAAAATCACTTTAGTCAAACCACCTATTTAAGCACCGTTAACATTTGGGATGCCTTCTAGTCTTTTTGTACATAATTAAAACCAAAACAATTATAATTATGTTATTCACTTAATTTTTTCTCATTTTTTTACTTAGATTATTTACATGTATCATAAATTACACATACGATAGTAATTTTTTATATTACCAATTATCAATTACTATTTGCCAGAGATTGTATTTAGTTAGTGGGACTCAAGAGTTTGGTATGGGGACCTATGAGAACAAAATTGATTTTATTATAAACTAAGACATTATTCATCTTTTACATTCTCATTGTCCCATATGTATGCAGGTTTTCCAGAGGCTGTGGAACATGTGATGACTTCATCTTTCTGAAGCTAATAGAATGTGTGTTTATGTATTCTTGTGTTTTATAAATGACTGAGTTTTAATTTCTAATATGGCAAATGTGTGTGTGTGTGTGTGTGTGTGTGTGTGTGTGTGTGTGTGTGTGTGTGTAAGAGAGAGCGAGAGAGACAGAGACGTAAATAAAAGCTCTTTGGGGCACTGGATTTTTAAGAATATAAAATAGTCCTGAGACCAGAAAGGTTTAAGCCATGGAGTTGAGCCATTCATTTCCCTGTGTTATGCCCTCTAGCCCTCATTCAGCCTGTCACCTGGTTGTTGGTATTGTTTTTTACTGAGTCAGGAAACGGTGAAGCCGGGGTTTAATCTAAGCTTGTATCCAAAAACTCTTCTGTTAACTCTGCTCTTAACCATTTTCTAATTCTTAGATATTTAAGATATCTTTCCATTTTCACTGTTTTATTCTTTTGATAATTTCTGATCATAATTCTTTTTACATATTTAGGATCATTTCTTTATATTCCAGCAGTATAATTAATGGGTCAAAGGGAATAATATTTTCAAGGGTTTTCATTATATATATATGTATATATATATCATCTATAGTTTTATTCTCAAGATTTAAAAATTGATATTTAATATTTTTATTTTGGTCAGTTGATCATGAAATTTTGACAGAGATGAATTCTTAGACCATTATTTTGTCCAGTAATGATATTCCTCCTAAAGGTCCAGCCAGTATGCATTTATCTTGCTCTCTGTGTATTTGCAAGGGCTAAAATATTAATTGGTCAATAGCATTGTGTTTTGATTTTTCCAGTATATTTTAGGGATCAGCCATGATTATAGTGTATCATGGCTGCCTGAGTCAGAGCCATGTAACTAACCAGGTGGATATACCTGCATATAGTTGCCTAGTTGTGTGTTTGGGGTGTATCTTGGGGGACTGGGAAGGTGTAGGGATGGAGAATGCACCATCCACATGCTACTGCTTGTTCTTGGGTCTTCCTTATGTTGATGAGTTTGTGAAAAGGCATTTATTAAAGAAAATTAATTTCATGTTTTTAAGTTTTATGGCTGTTTTAATGTCCTTTGACTTTGGTGATGTTTCACTATATTGTTCCTTGATTTTGAAATCAGTTTACTCATATGTATAATATAATGAAGTTTTATAAAAACTCATTTGAAAACAATATTTAACTTATATTTATATTTTTATATAATATTTAACTTATAAGTTATATTTTTTGTACCAGATTCAGAAACACGAGTTGATCTGAAATTTAGGTACCCAGATCCTCCAAGAGATCATCACACCTTAGAGATTCAGCAGCAGGCTCTACTAAGAGAGCAGCAGAAGAAGCTGAATAGAATAAAAATGCAGGAAGGTGCTGAAGGTAAGGAATAATCATGACTATTGCAGATAGTCTCAGTGGGTTGCTGTTCTGTAGGCTTGCTTTTTCTTCATGTCTCCTATTGATTTCTGTCCCAGGCAGGCCCCCTGCACTGACAACTCCATACTCATGTGGCCCTTTTGGCTCATGGTCCCAGAGAAGAACAAGTTCAAGAGAGGGTTCTGATTGGCTTGGCTAGGGTGGTGCATTCATGCACGAGAGGGGCCCAACCATTCACTGTAGCCAGGAGGATTGAATATTTTGACCAGGCCAGTGATATCTGTACCAGGGACTAGGAACCAAAGGAAGGAATGCTGGGTGGATATGTCAGTATGGGACATTTCCCTACTGTGTGGGGAGGTGTGTTTAAGTTTTGATGTGGCATAAAATCTGTAAAGCATCAGACTGGGCTATGAAGATGTTTTCATGTAATCAGCCAATCAGCAGATACTTACTGAGTGCCACGAGGAGCACAGGTACTGACCTGTATCCAGGAGTACGGTGATGAATGAAATGGGTTACTGCTTTCAAGGACCATATACTCTATTGGAGAAGTTAGATGCTAAATAAGTGTAAGTGTGATAAAAACTGCAAAGGAGAAATCTAGGGTCCCATGGGAGTGTGTAACTGGGGTCGGGGTGGGTGGGCACCTACAGGCAGAGTGGGGCTCATTGTCTCAGCACGGAGGGGCCCTGTGGATACCCAGGTGTACGGCATGGCCCTATGCCTGGATTTCACCAGCTTTCACACATTGAGTGTGGCCATGGAAGATGAGTAATAAAAACATAACAGTCAGATAACAATAGGAGGGATAGTCCTGCCAGTTATTTTCAGGAAAACCTTGGCAGGCTGGTCTGGCTTGAAGAATCTGAGGAAGCTTTTTGACCTTATGAGACAGCATCACAGGAGTAAGTTTTACAGCACTTTAGGCCCAGATCATAGGTCAAGGCTTTGATAAATATTTGTATAGGAAATGTCTGCCCTCTGTCCAGTACAGAATTTTTACTAACAGCCTTATAGATCACCCAGTGATAGCAGAATAACTCGAAATGCTATGATAAATAGTAGCCATGTCATCTGGAGAGAGGAGGGAAGCAAGTACCTTCTTCAACCTTTACAACACCCAGTGTGGTGGCATTTTTCTTTAGAAGTCTCAAATGATCCTCTGATCTTGTGAAATCTTGGCAAGTTAGGCTAATTAGCCCAAAAATAGTCCCAAGGTGATACAGGTACATTTTGACACTGAGGATATCCATCCCCCACAACAACCCCCACCCCCACCCCGCTTCCAATGAACACCATGATGACACAATTCATAACAATGTGGTCTAGCTATAAACAATCACAAACATGGCTGTAAAATATTTTGAGAAGGAATATAGTCTATCATTGCAGCCTGTTTATTCCTAGAGGCAGTAGCTAAAAGGACAAAATGCACTATTCAGAGGAACAGATAGGAGAGGCTTTGGGATACTTGATCCAGAATCTTTGCCTCTGGAACTAGGCACCTAGAATTGAGCTTACTTCAGTTTCATGTGTGGGAGCCCCCCGTTTAACTCCACCCAACTTTCTGCACAGATTGTAGACATGGGGCAGAAGATGAAGAATCCTGCATTAATCATTTTGGTTTTCTGTAAGCACCAGTTTTCTGTTAGCCATGATTTTACTACTTATGTTCATTAATGTGAATGGGAGAATTTTGTCCAATCAGAATGGATGCAGGGTTATATTTATTGATATGTAGTATCTCAAAAATATTCTGAAGTATGGTAGTTGAAAAGTAATTTCCAGCAATGGGCTAGTCATAAAAATTCTAAAAATTTATTTTTATTTAGTAAACATTTTCTAACCCTTTAATTTGCTTTTGTTCACCATTGACCATTGACTACAGTTGACTTAGATGCCATCCCAAGTGCTAAAGTACGAAAGCAAAGAATGGTAAGCAACCAGTTATTATTTTCAAGTTAGTTTTGGGGGGGGCTAAAGATTTTTAGAAGTGTAAGTGAATATTCCAAATTTTGAATTCTTTGGGAAAATTGAGTTAAGAATGTAAATCTTGTCTCATTATTCTAGTAGTTAGAGAAGTGTTAGTATAGTTTGTAGAGAAAACATAATGGCTGAGAGCAAGATTCTTGCACTAGGCTGTTCAAGTTAGTTTATTTTTAACTGTGTGACTTAGGGCAAGTTATTTAATCTCTCTGTGCTTTAGCTTCCTAATCTGTAAAATGAGGACAATAGTACTTACCTCTGAGGGTGGCTACAAGGATTAAATCAATATTTGCAAGGCAGTTAGAGACAGACCTGGCATATGTTAATAATAATTTCTGTATAAATGTTTATTAAATGAATAAACATAGCTCCAGTGTTGTTGTAAGGATTGAGAGACTATATCGAAAGCCTTTAGAGTAAGGCCTGGCCGACGGTGAGTGCAGTGTAAGTGTTGCTCTCGGTAGTATTAGCAGTGGTGGAAGTGGGAGTCTATGATGAGAGCAGTGGCCTGTAGAGAAAACAAGCAACGGAAGGGGAAGGGGACAGAGAGGGTGATGCTCACTCTTACCCTGAGGTGGTAACATTTTGCAAGACTGAATAAAGAGATGGGTGTGCCGTTTGCATTCAACAGATATTTATTGAATGTTTCCTATGCCAGAGGTCTGGGAGTAAACAAGAGAGACAAACCCCCTGCCCTCTGACAGCTTGCATTCTGGAATGAGGGGAGGCAATAAAAAAATAAATCGATAGTATGTTAAATCATGGTGCTATGGGGAAAATTATAGCAAGGAAAACAGTGGGCAAGGGGCCTCATTGAGTAAGTAACATTTGAGGAGGGACACCAGGAAGGTGTCCATGGGAAATAGGGTGACATCCAGAGGAAGAATATTCCAGGCAGAAGCCCCGCAGGGGTTGGCCTGGTGCCGCTGAGGAGCAGCGGGGAGGCCAGAGGTGGGAGAACCACGAGTGAAGGCCAGTGGGGGCAGGTGGCGCAGGGGTGACGGGTGAGGCTGCAGAGCCTCGGAGGCCATCGCAGGGCTTTGCACGTGATGAGAAGCTTCCAAAGTCTTTGAGTGGACGAGTGACATGATCAGCTTAAGAGGTTCACTTGGTCACTGCTGTGCCTTGAGAACAGACTGAGAGAGGGATGGGAGGCTATTACCAAGAATCTAGGCAAGAGATAAGCTGGTGTAGCCTGGGATGGGAACAACGGGACTGGTCAGAAGTGGATGGATTTATTTTGACAGGAGACCTGATAGGGTTTTTTTGCATACTGAAGTGGAATGTAAGAGGAGTCAAAGATGGGCTTCATACTTTATGGCTGGGAGTTGCTATTTACAGATTGGAGAAGCAGGAGAAACACATTTAGGGGTTAGGAGAGAAGCTTGGGCACTTAGATTAGACATGGTAAGTTTGAGGTGACTGTTAGACCAGCAGTTGGAGCTGGCGAGTACACACATGTGAGAGAGTTCAAGAGGAGAGAGAGGTTGGAAATACAGATTCAATCTTCATAGCACCTTTATGATATAGGTAGTATTTTCTCCATTTTGAGATTATGAAAGTAAGGTTCAGCTAGGCTCTTACTTGCCCAGGGTTACCTATTAGTAGTTGTTGGTGCATGGTTTTGAACTGACAGTGATGATGATGGCGACAGTGTTGCTAATAGCTGCCATTTATTGACCACACTCTACCTGTGCGAGGTACTTGACATTTATTGGCTCTAAAGTTCACAAGGTAAGCTTATCCCTGTTTTACATAAGGAGAAACTGATATTTAAAGGCTCGTTATCTTGCCCATCGTCACATAGCCAATAAGCAGAAAAGCCCAGGTTTGAACCCAGGCTGGACTCCAGAGTTCTGATGTGTCCCTATACCCCATGGCCTGAGACATCCTGACACCTATTCGGGAAGACTCTGAAGGTCTGTTGGCTTCTTTCTGTGTGGCAATTATGTTTCTCAGTGAAAAGATACTGAAACTTAACATCTGTGATTTTGGTTAAAATCCTGGATTAATAACAGATTTTGCTGAGTAGAAGTGCAGCATAAGCCAACAGTGTTTATCATGGCTGTTACAAAAAAGCTAATAAACCTCGGGCTCCTGATCTTCCTAGAAACTGGGTCATATGGAAAACACAGGACGAAATTGGGGGTGTCATGGAGAAGGTGGGGCATAGGCGAACAACAGTGATCACTGTTGTGGGAAGGAGTGAGATGCAGAAGAGAAGGTGGGCCGTGTGTGTGACTGCTCACACAGGTGCGCCAGCCCATTTGACTTGGCTGCTGTGACTGTCATTACCATTATGATCATGCTGGAAAGTACAAGTAGAATCAAGGGGTGGTAAATCAGATTTCAATTCAGAATATGGAAGAATTCAGTGTAAGAGAAGAACTTTTTCATAATGAGTGCTGTGCATTACTGGAATTCATTGCCTTAAAAACTAATGAATAGCCATTTGCTGGAGTATTGTAGCAAAGTCCAGAAATCTGGCAAGGAGGTGCAGTGGAATGACATTAAGTTTCTTCTGACTTATAAGGTGATATTTTTCTGTATTATAAAATTCTCTATATGTAAATTTAAGTTACCTCTCATTTGGGAGCTTATTATAAGTCCAACCCTAGCATTATTGTTTTTCCCCTACTGTATCTGTGCTATGTCCTCATAACAATTGCTGTGACATAGGGCTGTCATCATCGGAGAGTATGCCTCTCTTTCCCGTATGGGACTATGGTCTGCTCCAGAGCAGAAACTCCTAATTCATCTTTGTATCCCCAGTTTCTAGCATGGAAGAAATAGCAAATGCGCTATACAGATTTATTGAAAGGATGAATGAATCTTGGCAGTAGTTTAAAGATTTTTAATGTTTAACTGGGTTCATTGCTTCACACCCTATTATATTTTCATTAGTAGTAATGTGATCCTTTATTTGATTTCAACCACAAGGGGTCAGGAAGGAGGTTGTTGGGGCGAGTCTGCTTGCCAGAATCCCTTGGCTGGGGAGATCATGTCTTAGTGAAGACTTGCCTTTACTATCTTCATAGGAGTTATATGTGCTGTTTCCAGTATTTTCTGGGCATTGGAATGTGTTACAGGAGTCAGTCTTAGCTCTAGTCCAAGTCCCATCCTCTTTTGCTTTTTGGGGGGACTGTGGAAATTTGTGCCACCTCATAGTAAAATTTGTTGTATTTCCACACAGAACTAAGACAAATAGTCATTCATAAATGTTGTTTCTTTTAGCCCACAGATGACACTGATGATTTCTTGAAAAATTCATTGTTGGAATCTGATAGTGCTTTTATTGGTGAGTATATTTATCTTAATCTATTTAAATCTGTTATCTATATTTAATATATTTATATATTATCTATGTATTTATATATTACATCTATATGTTTATGTATCTATATATTAAATCTATATATTATAAATATATAATAGACATATATTTAAATCTATTTATCTGTATTATTTAAATATTAAACAATACTTACATTTCTTTTAAAATGCCTTTCTCCATACTTGCAAAACCAGTCCTGTAGTCTGTTGTGCAAGGTGGTAAAAAAAGGAATATTCTGTTGTACTCTTTTAATGAATAGTCATCAAATGTGGCTTGTAAAGTTTTCCAAATAAGAATTACTGGAATCAGCCCACATGTCCTTTAAAGATGAATGGCTAAACAAACTCTGATACATCCATGTTGTGGAATACTACTCAGCAAAAAAAAGAAACTGTTGAAACATGCAATAACTTGGATGACTCTTGAGGAAATATGCTGAGCAAAAAAGCCAATCCCAATAAGTTTCATACCATATGATTCCATTTATAGAACATTTTTGAAATGACAAAATCTAGAAATTGAGAACAGACTCTAGTGGTTGCCATGGGTTGGGGGTAGGGTGAAGTGTATATATAGTTATCAAAGGGCAACAGGAGGGGTCCTTGTGGTTTTAGAACTGTTTAACATCTTGTTTGTGAAGGTAGATACACAAATGTAAACAGGCAATAAAATCGTATAGAACTTAATACATACATGCAGACATACAGGTGAGTACAGGTAAAATGGTAAATTTAAATAAGATCTGTGGGTTGTATCAGTATCCTGGTTTTGAGATTGCACAGTAATTTTATAAAATGTACCATTGGGGGAATCTGGGCAAAGTATAAAAGGGATCTCTATTATTTTTTACAACTGCATGTGAATCTACAATTATCTTAATAAATACTTCACTTAAAAAAATCATAGGAATATTCAGTCTTCAGAAGATACGTAAAGGTACCATGGGATCTTTTTTCCTTAACTACTGTAATATAACCCTGTAATTATGTACTCTGATCATAATGTGTTTCTACTATCCTAGGACCATCAGGGAATCAATTCTCTCTTGGTTCATACAAATTACTTCAGATTTTCATATGATAGAAATTCCTAATTATATTTCTTAGTGGCTCTTTTAAAAAGTGTGTTTTTCCTTTCCAAGGAAGATGCACTATGGAGAGTGACTAAAGACGAACCAGCAGGAGATGGGGATGGGACGATAGCCAGTCTGTGAAGGCATCAGGGAAACATGACCTGTTTTCACTAACAACGAAGATAATCCAGGCCACTCAAAATAGTGTCTTGGAATATTTCATTATGTTAGACCAAAGATATAGCAATCTGTCCTTTTGGCTAATGGTCACTGCAAATGTGGCATAGTCATGACCACGTTAACCATGAGGCTGCTGGTTTCAATGCTTTTTTTAAAAAAATAATTTAAAAAAATTGTGGTAAAATACACATAAATTTACCATTTCAACCATTTTTAAGTGTACATTTGAGTGGCATTATATACCTTCGTATTATTGGACAACCACTATTACCATCCATCGTCTGAATTCTTAATGTTGAAAACTGAAACTCTTTATACTAAACAATAATTCCCCATTTCACCTTTCCCTCCTGACAACCACCATTCTACTTTCCATCTCCATGAATTAGACTACTGTAAGACTTCATGTAAGTGGAATCATACAGCATTTGTCCTTCGATGACTGGCTTAGATCACTTAGCATAAGGTCCTCAAGGTTCATCCATGTAGTAGCATGTGTCAGATTTTCTCTTTTTTAGGGCTAAATAATATTCCATTGTATGTACGTACCATATTTTGTTTATCCAGTCATTTGTTGATAGACACAGGTTGCTTTCACCTTTTGGCTCTTGTGAATAATGGTGTTATGAACATAGGTGTGCAAATATGCCTTAAAGTCACTGCTTCTAATTCTTTTGCATATATACCAAAAGTTGGAATTGCTGGATCATATGGTAATTCTTATTGTTTGAAGAATCACCACACTGTTTTCCATAGCAGCTGCACAATTTTATGTTTCCACCAACAGTGCATAAGAGTTCTAGTTTCTCTACATCCTTGTTAGCACTTGTTGCTTTCCGTTTTTTGGATAGTAGCCATCCTTGTAGGTGTGAAATGGTATCTCATTGTGGTTTTGCTTTGTATTTCCATAATGATTAGTGATGTTGAACATCATGTGCTTATTGACCATCTGTGTATCTTCTTTGGAGATATGCCTGTTGAAGTCCTTTGCCAATTTTTAAAATCAGGTGGTTTGGGTTTCTGTTGTTGAGTTGTAGGAGCTGTTTATTATATATTCTAGATACCACCCCTTATCAGATATATGATTTACAAATGTTTTCTTTATAGTAGGTTGCCTCTTTATTGTGTTGATTGTGCCCTTTGATGCACAGAAGGTTTTAATTTTGATGAAACCAATTTATGGTTTCTTTTGTTGCCTGTGCTTCTTGTCATATCCAAGAAATCATTGCCAAATCCAATGCTAGGAAGCTTTCCTCCTATGTTTTCTTCTAAGTTTTATAGTTTTAGCTCTTAGATCTAGGTACCTAACAACAGAGTGTCAAAATACATGAGACAGAAACTGATAGAACTGTAAGGAGAAATAGATGAATCCACTATTGTGGTTGGAGATTTCATCACCTTTCTTTCAGAAATGTACAGATATGGTAGGCAGAAAGTCAATGAAGACATAGTTGAACTCAACACCATTATCAGTCAATGGTGGATGTAATGGACATCTATAGACTACTTCATTAACAACAGAACACATATTCTTCTCAAGCTAACATGGAACATTCAGGATGGACCACATTCTGGGCAATAAAACATACCTCAGCAAATTCAAAAGGAGAGAAATCATGCAATGTCTCAGACCCCAATGGTCTGAAATCAATAACAGTAAGATAGCTGGAAAAATCTCCAAATACTTGGAGATTAAACACCATATTTTTAAGTAACATGAGCCAAATAAGTAAATTTAAAAATATTTTGAGCAAAATGTAAATACAGTTTATCAAAATTTGTGGGATGTATTAAAAGTAATGCTTAGAGCAAAATTTATAGCATTGAATGCATACATTAGAAAAGTAGGAAGATCTAAAATCAATAAGCTTCCACATTATGAAACTAGAATAAGAGCAAATTAAATCCAAAGTAAGCAGAAGAAAGGAAATAATAAAAATTAGAGCAGAAATCAATGAAATTAAAAATAGGAAATCAATAGAGAAAATGAAACCAAGAGCTGTTTCTTTGAGAAGATCAATAAAATTGACAAGCCTGTAGCCAAACTAATAACAAAAGAGTAAAGATACAAATTACTAATACCAGAAATGAAAAAGGGGACATTCACTACAGAGCCTATGGACATTAAAAGGATAGTCAAAGAATACTACAAACAACTCTATATCCACAAATTTGATAACCTAGGTAAAATCTACAAGCTCTTCATGGTAACTCAGCAAGCTAGGAATAGAAGGGAAATTTCTCAGCTTGATAGAGAACATATACAAAAACTCTATAGCTAACATCATACCTAGTGATGACAAACTAGAAGCTTTCCCACTTAGATCCTGACAAGGCAAGGATGTCCCCTCTTATCACTCCTTAACATCATACTGGACATCCTAGCTACTACAATAAAGCAAGAAAAGGATATAAAAGGTCTATTGATAGGGAAAGTAGAAAGAGAAGTGTCTTTGTTCATAGATGACATGATTGTTTGTAGAAAATCTGAATAAGTCAACTAAAAATCTCTTGGAATTAATAAGCAGTTATAGCAAGAATGCGTGATACAAAGTTAATAAATAAAAGTCAGTCAACTTCCTATACACCAGCACTGACCAAGTAGAATTTGAAATTTGAAACACAATACTATTTACATTAGTACCCCCCCCCAAAGAAATAATGAGGTATAAATCTAACAAAAAACATAAGATCTCCCCAAGGATACTACAAAACTCTGATGAGAGAAACTGAAGAACTAAATAAATGGAGAGAGATTCCTTGTTCACGGACAGGATGGCTCCATATTGTCAAGATGTCAGCTCTTCCCAGCTGGAATAAACTACTGAAACATGGTACAACATAGATGAACCTTAAACAGATTATTGCTTAGTGAAAAGACACAAAAGGTTAAGTTGTGGAATTCCATTTACGTGAAATGTTAGGTAAGGTAAATCTGTTGAGACAGAGCAGATCAGTGTTTGCCGTGAGGCCAAGCATGTGAGAGTGGGGAGTGGTTGCCAGTGGGCACAAGGAAGTTATTTAGGGTCATGGAAATGTTCTAGATTGTAGTGATGATTGTATGGCTCTAAATTTACTAAAAATAACTGAACTGTGTTTAATCATTGAACTGTGAGTGTAATGGTATGTAATAAAGCAATTATAAAACAGGCACTTGGTTCTGCTCTGGTTAAAAGATTTGAAATGGTGTAAGTTTAAGACTCCTTTTCCCTTTTGTGGCCCTTTTAGGTGCTTATGGTGAGACATATCCTGCCATTGAAGATGTCCTCCCTCCACCATCACAGCTACCCTCTGCGAGAGAGCGCAGGAGAAACAAATTGAAAGGACTGGACTTTGAAAATGTATGAAATGTGTTTTTCTCTCCCCCCCCCTTTTAATTTAGAAGAATAAGAGGTCTGGGTTCTGACTCATGCTAAATTTGTGACACTCAATAAAAGAAAGAGCACTTATTTGAAATAAAGTAGACATGGGTCTGAATCTAGGCTCTACCACCAATTAGCTGGAGATGATATTGGGTAGCTCTTTGAACTCTGCTGCCTTGACTTCTTTGAGGTAATATTTTTTTGTCTCCTTGAATGGCCATAAGTAGCTTGGCATCCCAACCGTCTTTCTTCCCAGAATATAGGAATTTCAGAGAAGGCACAAGAAGCAAGTGATTCCATTTATTGGAAAGCCTGTTACATCTTCTTAATCACCTCTGTGATACAGGCATTGTCTTCATTTCAGTCAAATGATTTGCCCAAGGTCACATAGACAAGAGGGCTGAGATTCAAACTCATGTTCTCTTCACTTTGTTCCACAGCTTTATAGTTCAGCCAGTAAAAAGTATAGGCTTTGGAGCCCTCAGTACATGTCCCTACAATGTCCCTTCCTTGTTAGGTAGGCAGCTTTGGGCAATTTTGTGGTCGGCGTGTTTCCTTATATGTGTGACATGAAGATACAGTTAAAATATATGCGAAGCATTTAGCACTCAGCCAAGTATGCAGGGAGCTCTCAGCAAATGACAGATGCTGTTACTATTAACAGTATTGTACAAACAGCTTTGCCAGGCGATAGTAACTACTTGCTGCCTTAGGCAGTGGCCAATCTACTTTGGTCCCTATAGATACGCCTTTTCCTTAGATTTCATATAAATGAGACCATATAATATATGGTTATTTGTTACTGGCTTTGTCTTTCTTTTCAGAGGTCATCACATGTTGTAGCATGTGTCAGTACTGATTCCTCTTTATTGCTTAATAGTTTTTCACTCTATGGATATCCCATATCAATGACTGATGGACATTTGGGTTGTTTTCACTTTTTGGCTGTTATGAATAATGCTGCTATTAACATTCATGTACAGGTTTTGGATGTTTCTATTTCTCTTGAGAGTATACCTAGAATTGTTGGGTCACATGGTCACTCTAAGTTTAATATTTTGAAGACCAGGCAGACTGTTTTCTAAAAAGTGGCCACATGAGCAGTATATGAAGGTTCTAATCTCTGCATCCTAGCCAACACTTGTTATTATTGTCTTTCTTTCTGATTATAGCTATCTAGTGAGTGTGTGAAGTGATATCATTGTGGTTTTGAGTTATTTCTCTAAGATGTTGAGCATCTTTTCTTATATATGTTTATTAGCTGGGTATGTATTTTTTTAGGAGATATTATTCAGACCCTTTGCCCATTTTCAAATGGGGTTGTCTTTTCATTATTGAATTATAAGAGTTCTTTATACATTCTGGCTACAAGTTCAGTATCAGATGTATGATTTGCAAATGTTTCCTCCCATCCTGTATTTTTTTTACTTTATTGGTGGTGTCCCTTGAAGCACAAGAGGTTTTAAATTTTGATTAGATCCAGCTTACCAGTCTTTCTTGGGCTTTTGGTGTCTTATCTAAAAACCATTGCCTAACCCAAGATCATTAAGATTTACTTAGATTTTTTTTTTTCTCTTGAATTTAGGTCTCTGATACACTTTGAGTTAATTTTTGCATATAGTATGAGGTATAAGGGTTCAAGCTCATTCTTTTGTGGTTGTTCCAGTACCTGTTGTTGAAAGGACTATTATTTCCCCATTGCATTTTGTCCATAAATGTAAGGATTTATTTCTGGATTTCTTTCCTCCATTGATGTAATATGCCTGTCTTTATAACAGTACACTATCTTGATTACTATAGCTGGACTGTCTCAACCTGTGTTGTTTCAGTTTTTTCCTTTAGTGTCCTAGAATTCCCAAGTTTTATCCAGACTGGCAGCATTTATGTGTCATCACAGACGCTGTATCTTATCCTTAACTGAGTCATCTGAGCCTGCCGTGGATACAGGAGTCAGAATATAAATGCTCCATATCTTCATTTATTTCATTTGTCACAAATACATTTATCCAGGTTATGATGTTGTTTTGATTCATTCTGAACATATTTTATGTTAATGACCATTTCTGAAGTTCTGCTTTCTAACTACAGGATAACTATTGTCCTGATGTACCACCAGATGGTCTCTCTTTAAAATCTGTGTCCAGTATAAACATTGACCAGATTAGAATGAGAAATGAGGAACGAATGCGTAGACTGAATGAACTTCAGAACAAACCTATTAATACAGGTAAATAGCCAAGTTTAATGGACTATAGCAGATTTAAACTTGCTTACATGGAAGTTGTCACTGATGGCTGGGGGTAGATGGAGAGTTCTGTCCAGCAACCCCAGACTTCAGGATTAAGTTTGTATCAGATTCTTTCTACAGAGAGGGTACCCGTTTTAGAGTGGATTCTAAACAGATAAAATAATTGTTGCTTATGAAATATATCCAGGCTTTGCTTTCAGCAGGGAAAATGCTGATTAGTATGGTACAGTACTTAGTGTACTCACTCACTGAAGTGAGAGATTATCTGAAATCAACTTTATCTTTGAGTTCCCTAAATAACATGTAAATTTATAGTACTGCAGAGTTATTTGGCCTTCCACACCATGGACAAACAAAATAGCTTCAGTTTAATATTTTCTAAGTCAAATAAAACTAGTCTTCTCATTTTGAGTGGGCTTTTGTGACTCGAAGGTTAAAGCTGGTCGTGGAACACAAAGGAAGATGGTTCCTTAGACAGCTAATGAGCTCCTCTGCCAACCCTTTACCTACCCCTTTTTTATATCAATGTCATTAGTCATTGGGATAATGGGACAATTTCCTATTAGTAATAATAGTATTACTATTAGCAAATATTCGAATGGTCTATTTGTGAAATACTCTTTAAAAAGCTACATACATTACAGTAGTTTTCTGGTAACAACTTTTAAGATATTTTTAGATCCTATCTTTAATACTGTGATAATTTTTAAAAGGTACTCACAAAATCTGTAGCTGTCAAGGTGTGATATGTTCTGTTGGTGATAATTCCATACCAAATACTAGCCAACACGGTAAATAGATGGGATGGTACTTTTCCTGTCATACCTAAAAAACTGTGGAAGAGTGGGAAAGGATGTCTCTAGCTAAAAGGCTCTTCAGTTTCTTTTGCAATAAACTGAATTCACATTTAACAAGGATATATTTGAGAAAAAATAGAGCATTTTTAAGAATCTACTCTTTCACAAGGTCTTCAATGTCTAAACTGTTTTTTGTTTAACATTATCCTTTCAAACAGGAGCGTTTTGGTACGATGTGGACTGATTGCACATTAAATTGATTGCACATGTCCCTTTGCTGGGCTAATCCTTCACAGACAAGGAGATATAAAAAAAAAAAAGAAATTGACATCACAGGGTAGGAAGACAGATTTTCCTATTATACCTAATAATAAGTAAAATACAGATATAGACATTGAGTATATCAAATTTAATTAAAGAATGAAACAAATTAAGAGCTACCTCTTAATGGACTAGACATGGCATTCTTATATTAGGTGTAAAAATGGAAGTTCATCCTAACTAGTGCTTTCCCAGAATGATGACTTTTAATTTTCTTATAGCAGTGTTATAGGTTGGGAGTATTCCCCTAACCTTGCTAAAAAGTAGTTTTACATAGATATCCACTAGGTTTCTCCTGAAGGTGACAGTTACAAAGTAAGATTGCCTACATTCCTCCAGTCACTGTAATGTTTGGCGGAGTCTCCTTTGATACACTTTGAATCCCTCTGGTTGCTAGTACCATGGAATCAACTTATTCAATTGATTATTTTTTGTTTTACAAAATTAGCCCCTTCTGGGCCTGCTCTCCTACCACTAAAATGGGAGGTCTGAACAAAACAAAAACAATATAGTTCAGAATATATCATTGGGAAGTGCTAAGTTGTACTGAGTTGGACTATAGGAGACCTGTGTTTGTGTCACCTGCCTGCCACCTGTGTTACCTGAGTCGTGTGTCTCTTGCCTCCTGTAGATGACGAAGAGAATTCACTGGTTGACCCTGATGACATCATGAAACACACGGGGGACGATGGATCAAACTCTGTAGCAACTGAGCCCTGGCTCCGCCCTGGCACCTCAGAAACATTGAAACGCTTCATGGCAGAGCAGCTGAACCAGGAGCAGCAGGAGGTTCCTAGAAAACCAGGCACTTTCACGTGGCAAGGCCTGTCTACTGCACATGGTTAAAATAAATGTTTTGGACCCAGTAGTGCCTTTTCAGGTAAAAGGAATGGTAAATCTGTATGTTTAATAACATGTCCTACTTTTGGCCCCTACCTGAAGTTAATTACTTTTTTTCCATTTGTATATAAAGTGTATTTTTTCTAAGATGTATATGATGTATGTTGTGTACATAAAAGGCCATGATTATTGATTTATATAATAGAACTGTATAGAATTATTTTTGCACAATTTTGCCATAAATTGTGAGTGGTGATGAACTTTGGATTCAACTACCATATGTGCATTATTTTAAATTCTGCTTGTCAAGATAAGGTGAATAAAACTTAAGTGTCTTAACAGTACTGTAAAACCAGAATACCCTTTGTTTTATGCACATTTGCCATTGTTCTCTATTCAAAGTAATTCATTTAATAACTGCAGATATTGTAGCTGAATTATTCTAGCTGCTATGTAATGAAAGAATCAAATGTGCTACTTATTTTCATGTCATTTGTAGCTGATTCCATGGAAATAATGGGAGCTGTAACTGATTTTATTCTCATGAGCCATACACTAAATTTATGTCTTTCTGCCTCTATTTTATTTTTGTGCCAATGAACGCATTGTCTTAGTTACTGATTTATGTGATTTGACTACTTCTTGATAGAAATAAATTTTTACTTTTATTTACCAATGTTGATTTCTTATTTTAATTGGAAATTTAGGTTTCTAGAGGTTGAAGAAAGGAGAGAGGTAAAACACCCAGGGGTCAAGGACAGAGACTGGAATCTTTGTTCCCCCACCATGGACCCTTGCATAAGTGAGTCAATTTTTCTAATCACTCTAAGTGATACTTCTCAAAAAGGAAAGATCCATTCAAATTCTGGGAAATAATTCTGACTTAGAATGGTAGGTCTTCAGTACCATGAGAGCTGAGAACATCCTATACAGTTTGTTTCTTTCCTTTGACATAATTAATGATAGACAAGATCAGACAAGTTTGCCACAATTTGATTTGATATTCTAATTTTTGGCTACATGTAAATTTTATACTCCGTTTCTTTTTTTTTGAGATAGGGTCTTGCTCTGTCGCCCTGGATAGAGTGCAGTGGTGTCATCATAGCTCACTGTAGCTCACATCATAACTCCCAGGCTTAAGCCTCCTGAGTAGCTGGGACTACAGGCATGTGCCAGCTAATTTTTTCTGTTTCTGGCAGAGACAGCGTCTCGCTCTCGCTGGTCTTGAACTCCTAACCTCAAACCATTCTCCCACACCTTAGGCCTCCCAGAGTGCTAGGATTACAGGCGTGAGACACCATACCAGGTCCTATACTTAGTTTTCTAGATTTTTTCCTTCTGTTGTCATCTGAAAGAAAGAAGAAAGCCTCTGGCTCCTCTAGGGAGAGTCCTGATACTACACCATTAAATACTAAATCTGCCAAGTCATGTGAAGCACTTACCCTTCGACAGATAGGAAGATCATGTTGTCTCCCAGCACTAGCATCCCACTGGGCTTGGACAAAGCTGTGTCTTAGGGGTA